>NW_027185786.1:3187856-3275731 GCF_028583685.1 Petaurus breviceps papuanus
AGAAGAAGAAGAAGAAGAAGAAGAAGAAGAAGAAGAAGAAGAAGAAGTCCACTCAGCTCATTTATAGTTTGGCTAAGTAGAGCTCCCAGGATGATTTTCATGGACCCAATAGTAACGAAAAGGCATTATAAGAATTAAAATAAATTATTTGACCATAATTCAAATAAAACTTTTGATTGAGAGAATATGAAAGCATGAGAGTAATTCAGTAATACCCCTAAGGGTTTTTCCAGCTAACTTGTTACTCATGGCTAGTTGGGGTCTGGAATCACAAAACAGCTGAAAAAGTTGTGTGACTACAAGATAAAAGATGTGAAGTTCCAGCAGCTGAAATTCAGTGGAGATGCCAGTAGATGACAGCAAAGATTAGCATAGCAGAGAGAACAAAGCAACAGAAGACTTCAGCTAGGGAGATGCACCAGCTCATCCATACAGAGCCTGATAACATTCCCAAAGGATGGCTTGGCTTTTGTGTTGTAGGCAGAGGAGAGTCCAAATAAGAAAGCCAACTTACAGAGGAGACAGTGGTGGCTTCCAGAGCTCTCATCCCACTGACAGTAAAGGGGTTGGACAACTGGTCAGAAGAAGATTACGGGGGTCCCTTTGCTGGCACTGAGGGCAGAGCTCTGTTGCACTGCCCATAAGTAGATGTGGGTCGTGGTCCTGGGTCACAGTCCCAGGGCTTGGAAGAGCACTAGCACACCAAGAGTTTGTGGCCACAGCAGAGCAGGGACTCTTGTCACAGTTCCAGGGCAGAAAAGAGTGTTTGCTGTCCCTCATAGACCAGGAGAATAGTAAACACACCTCTCCTTGGATCATAGCATCTTGGAAGAACTGAAAACTTGCAGATCCTCAGAATTAGTTCTGAAAAAAACTGCACAGAAAACCTTAAACTTGTGACTGTGATGCCCTTCCATTCCAGGAGCAGAGGACAGCTCTAACATTGAGATAAAAGTCAATAGGCTGGGGAAGTGAGCAACCGACAAAAAAGGTCCTGACCATAGAAAGTTACTGTGGTGACAAGGAAAATCAAAGGAAACCACCTTGGAGGCATGAGTTGACCAGGCTACACATCCCTAGCTATACCTTCTCCCCAGCCATATATTCCCTACTTGCATTCCCCTCTGATTCAATAAATTAAGAACATTTATTAATACCTTCAGTGTTCCAAGGTCTGTAGAATACAAAGGCAAAGTAAAACAATCCCTGCCATCAAGTAGCTTACATTCCATGGAGGAACATGGCATGCATGTATATAAATATAAAGCAATTTCTTTTGACAGGAGACTCTAACCTTTGTGGGATCAGGAAAGGTTTCATGTGGGAGATGGTGTCAGCATTGAGCCAGGAAGGAAATCAGGTATTAGAAGCAGCAGCAGTTAGGAGGGAGTGCATTTCAGATATGAGGGATGGCCTTTGAAAAGGCAGAGATGGGAGATGGAGTGTAGTGTATAAAGAACAGGAAGACATCCAGTCTGCTGGAGTGAAGAGGTAATGAAAGGGACAAATGTATAGTAAAGTTGCAAAGGGCTTTAAATGCCAAACAGAGGAGTTAATATTTGGTCCTTGAGATATTAGAGATTTACTAGAGTTTACTGAGCAGAGAAGTGACATTTTTAGACCTGTGTTTTAGGAATATCACTTTGGCAGCTATGAGGAGAGAGTGACTTAAACCAAGGGAGACAATTAGAAGGCTATTATAATACGATTATCCCTTCCACATTGTGATTTTCCCCATCGTGGTTTTGATATATCATGGGCTGATGTAAGAGGTTAAATGGGAATTGTGGGGGAGTTTTGTAGAAGCTACAGACAACATCCAAAAGCCAGCAGATGACACATAAAAAGTTCAGAAACGCATAAAATATATGTATAATATTATATAATATCAATCAAAATTTTATAATAAGGTAGTGTAAACACCCCATAAAAGAAAAAGAAAAAATTTAGACTTCTCTGGTATGAAGGGAGAACCAAAAAATTTTATGTGGATTTTCCAGAGCACAGAGGTATTGTACCCCTAGACCTCACAACGTGGAAGGAATAACTGTACCCTATATGAAAGGTGATGAGGGTCTGAAGAAGGATGAGGGTTGTGTAGGTGGAGAGAAAGGGATGCATGTGAGAGCTATCAGGGAAGCAGAATATCAGGGAGGCAGAATTGCTGAGATTTGGCAACTGGTTGGATTTGTAGGGTGAGACAGAGTAGATAGTTAAGGATGATGTCAAAATTGAAAATCTGGGTAAATGGAAGGAAGATAATACCCATAACAGAAATAGAGAAGTTTAGGTAGGGGGAGGTTTTGAGGAGATGGTAATACAGGCCAGCTAGGTGGTGCTGTAGCGGATAGAGTGCTATGCCTGAAGTCAGGAAGACTCATCTTCATGAGTTCAAATCTAGTCTCATACACTTACTAGCTGTATGATCCCAGGAAAATCACTTAACCCAATTTCCTCATCTGTAAAATGAGGGAATCAGACTCAATACCCTCTAAGCTCCTTCCTTCCCCTAAATCTATGATCCTATGGGATATGAATAGTTATATACCAAAGGAAACGGAGCAGTCACATGAATAGGAGAATGAACAGAAAGCTGTGTCATGAAAACTTAGGGAAGAGAAGGCTTCTGGGAGAAAAGGGGGTATCAGCAATAGGAGTTGAGGATGAAGGCTAAGAAAGCGGCATAAGAATTTAACAGTTCAGAGCTTACTGATAACTCTGGAAAGAACAGCTTTATTTGAATGGTGAAGTCAGAGGCCAGATATGTACAAGCAGGTGAAAAGTGACCAGAGAGAAAGTTGCAAGTGTAGACAGAGAAAGCTGCAAGTGTAGACAGCCTTTTCTAGGGGTCTGTCTGTGAAAGGATGGATAGAGGTATAGGACAAAATCTTGAAAAGACAGCAGTATCAAGTGGAGTTTTTAAAGGATGGAGGTCGACTTGGGTATGTTCATAGAAAACCAAGGAATGATCCAATAGGTAGAGAGAGATTAAATATTGTGAGAGGGGGTAGATGGCTGTGGGGCAATTCCAGAGGAGACAGAAGGAGAAAGGATCAAGGGTATACATAGAGGGCTCAGCACTGGAGTGAAAAAAGACCATTTCTTCATCAGCCTGGAGAAAAGAAGGAGAGAATCTGGGATTATGTCAAGAGATTTTGAGACCTATAGTATGGAAGGAGTTTCCAGTGATTGGCCTCTATTCTCAATTAAGTCTGAGGTACAATCCTCTGTATCTGAGAAGGTGGAGGCAGGAGCAGTGTGAGATGCTTTAGAAGTAAAGAAAAGGTTTAGAATAACTTCTGTGAGTACTGTGATAGAGAATTAGGGAGAAATAAAAAGATTGCTTGTTGCACTGAGGGACTACCTGAGATTATGTAACAAAGTTGATGTGGACCCACTCATCACAATTCTGAGTGGACCCATTCATTAGCCCATGAAGTAGATTGTAGGAACTATCCAGGATTGGAATTTAGCAAGATGTGAGCAATTATAGGGCAAAGATTCCAAGAATAGATGCTGGCATAATACTGAAGTGATTTACTTTATCTGAAGTGAAGTCAGACAAGGGGTGATGGCCTGGGAGAATACAAATACTGGGAGTTTTGAAGGGAGAAAGAATAAGATTCATGGTGAAGTTTATTAAGATAGTAATTAAGGAATTATAGGAATCTATGGTCGGATAAAAGAACTTCAGAATTCTGAATCATGGAATTGGAACATTTGTGGATGATGGTGAGATTAAGGATGTAACTATACCCATGTGGTCATGATAGTTGGAAAGCTCGGGAAGTGGGGGGGGGCTAAGGTATTTGAGGGGCCACATGTATTTCCCAGACAAGAATTTTCCTGGCATGTGTCCCATTGCTTTTGTAGTTGGACAAACTGGGATCACATTTCAGCTCTGTATGACATTGAACAAATCATTTAATCTCTCCAGGCTTCTGTCTGATATCTTGGGAATCAATTTATCTATACCAAGTCTCCAAAAGACCACCCCTCCATACGTGATCTAGTCTCACCATTTGCCGTTTTTGTTTCCTTTAGCCCCATTTCCTCATGTAGCCCATGAGGGCCTGTGACTTTAAGTCCAAATGTAATGGTTCTACTGTCATTGATAGAGAGCACAATTTGTTATAGAAATCCTCTTAGATTTTCCCTCCATTTTTGAAGCTGTTTCCCTCCTTCCCGTTTTATCATTAAAATGTTCTTGGTACATTTTGTTTTAGCTGTGTCTTCTGCCAACTTTTCTTTAAACTTGGGGTTTTTTCCTCTCCCTTGCTTCTTGCTAATAGACGAAACAACACTGCTCACCTTTTTCTACCATGCTCTTCTGTAAAATTTTACAAGTGAATTTAAATTCTAAAACAGTGCTGCCCCTGGCTGCCATATCTCTTTGCTTGGCAAGTAGATAGAATAATTCTTGGCTCAGGCTGTATCTAGGCTCTTTTAGCATCCTTGTTATGTTAATTGCTTTAACATCAGCTAAAATGGCATTAGTCCATGATGAGGTCTGTTCCTTCATCTACATTCCATTTGGGGGGTATAACTATCTTATTTAAATAAGTTAGGCTGAAGCCATTTTGATCATTTACTGTTATTTTTCTTTTTTATGATCTCTTCCAATTCATTGTAGATTTTGATCTTTGCTCTAACAAGTCAATTATCTAATCAAACAGAGACACCCAGTTTGGAAAGGTCTCCTAAATTGGCAACCATCCTGCTAAGATATAATCAGTTCCATGTTTTGGTGATGTTATTCCGTGCTCAGTAGATTCAAGACTTCCTGACTTTTTCTGAAGAAAGTATTCATGGTGTATTGGTGGGGAGCTTCTTCATCATCTCTAAGATTCTGGCCACTTTGCCTCTCGATTACGTGCCTTATTTCCTAACGTATTTTTCACCATTCTCCCCTGTGCTCACTATTGTTTTGAAGTTAGGGAGTAACAAAATACATAATGATCTACATCAGTGACTGAATCAGTTCTTCACCAGATGTTCTAACTTCTCCTTGGCGATAGATCTTGGTGCATAAGTTACAATTCTTCTCATGATGTTCTTTTTGTTTATACTTATCGTAAGAACTATAATGAGATAACCAAACATCCTTTGAAACAATGTTTATTGGTGTATTTGGACACATGACAAAATCAATTTGGCCAACTCCAAAGGGAACCTGTGAATCATCTTTCCGTTCCATTTAGCTGCAACCCCCATAGCTTCTAGTTTTATTTATAGTGTGAAAGTCAGCATTGATATAGTTGAGTTTCTCCTATAGTATGCCCATTCATTGGTCACTGGACAGAGATGTCAGAGTATCAACAAATCCATGTTTATAGACAGTCTAACTATGGGATGTTTAGCATCTTTTCTACTCTTCCTCCACCATCACTGTGAGAAGAGAAGCAGGCTACCAGAAGAAAAGACCATCTTACGTTTTTCTGTTTTGTTAGTGGACATGATCAAAGAACCCAACAGCTAGCCTAGCTTTCCTTGGAAAATAGAGAAAATCAGTTGTTGGGACCATATTCCTTTTCTAGAATGGTAGAACTTGTGGATGCTTGTGTCCTTCCAGAACCCAGGATCAATTCCACACCATAATGAAACATAAGAGCAGCACTTTTGCAGAAAAAATATCAAAGTAAGGTTAGTCTTTTGGAATTTTTATGATTTCAAACTTTCTGTTACTTTAAGTAGGGCTAAGGTATATGACTCAGTCCCTGCTAGAGCATATGCTTTGCTATTATGGGCTCAACAGCCATGACTCATGGGAACATTGAGAAAGGATCTCTTTGCACTACATATACAAGATCTTGATGTGCCAATATTATTATGCAATACCAATGACTTAAAGCAATTAAACAGAAAAACTACTATATGGTTGTGGATAGACAAGCTGACTGTATGACTCAAAAAATGTCAGACTGATTGGGCAGCAATGGGGAACAACAGCTAGAGTGCTACACTCTGAGTCAGGTGGATCTGAGTTTGAATCCTGCCTTGGTCTCTTCCTAACTGTGTGACCCAAGGCAAGTGACTCTCTCAATCCCAGTTTTTTCATCTGTAAAATGGGGTTGATAATAGCTCCTACTGCCCAGGGTTATTAGGAGGGTCAAGTGAGATAATATATGTAAAGTGCTCTGCAAACTTTCAAGTGTTATATAAACTGTCACCATTATTATTAGCAATCAATAAAGGAAAGACCAAATGAACAAAGAATGTGTCACCTGTGTTTTTAACACCACTCTGAAATTCCCATGGATTCCTGGATTTAATGTGGTATGCTTCCAAAATAAGAGTACCTTGATCAGAGCCCTTAGCCAGCATCAAGTAGGCACTAATGGAACTGTGTGGAAAATTTCTGACTGGTAATTAAGTATCGTGTTCAATTTTATCTGAATTCCAGGTGGACCAAACTAGCAGACTAGCAGATGATGTCAAGACTACATACATATATGTATGTATACATATACATACACATATATCACATATTTAAGGTAAAACTACATATATAAGCATATAATTATACATTATACACAAAATAGACGTTATATAAACACATTCATATATATTTAAAGTAAATTAAAGGTTTTAAAGTAAAATATTTAATCCAGATTCCAATGCAAGACTCCCCAGATTCAGGGTCCAGTGTTTGGGATAATCATAATTATGTAGATATGACTTGAACCTTCACTCAGAGCATTTCTACCAGAACAGGAATCATAAATCAACTATCAGAGTCTTTAGTTAGGACAGAATAGCAAAGCAAACAATGAGGGAAAATCCCCTACTCACAAAGGGAGATACAATCTTCCACTGATTCCCTTGCTGCCAGTGGGAGAAGGTACATTTCCCAAAGAACTTGCAATCCTAGGGCTGATCCCTAGCTGGACTACTTCTTATGGCTCCATCTCTTTGCAGCTGGCTCTGTCTCACTGATCTTAGTTGAGTTTCTTGCATTTCCATTCCCACTGTAACAGCTAGTATCCCTGACTCAAGATATCCCTTCTTCCTTCCCCAAAGAGCTGATGCTGAGACACTTTTTTTTTGGAGGGAGGGAGGGCAGGACAATTGGGGTTAAGTGACTTGCCCAAGGTCACACAGCTAGTAAGTGTTAGGTATCTGAGGTTGGATTTGAACTCAGGTCCTCTTGACTCCAGGGCAGATGCTCTATTCACTGAGCCACCCAGTTGCCCCTGCTGGGACACTTCTTCACCAAGTAGCTCCTGAGCTACTTCTTTCCCACTGTCTTTTGCTGTTATGGCATCTTTTTTCTCAAAAGAAGTGTCATTGCTCTTTTGTGAGACTGTCCATACCTATAGCTAACCAACATAGTTCAGCTACTTTGTTGGGTCTACAATGGCACTTGGCCAGCACAGAAGAATGTCCCATGGGTCAAGACCTTTACCAATCTCCCCATCTCTCAACAGGAATTCTCCCTAGGCTTGCTTTGATTTTTTAGGTTAGAGTGAGGCAATTCCATTCAGCTCCCATCATACCCCTAGCAGCTGGAAGTGATTGTACTCACTGACTAATAACAGGTTCCCTTCTGCTGGTGACACCAGATCCCTAGCTACTGAGGGTAGCATTAGTGCTGAGCCTCTGGTTAAGGAAGAGAATGTTTCACATCTCAACATGCTTTTGGCATTGTCATCAGTTCATCCTGCTCTCATCAGGAGGGGATCAAGAAATGAAGTAATTCCCAGCCTCCATACAGAAATGGGTATAACTCCCATTATGGAAGAAGAAATGAGAAACCATCTCTTGTATGACTACAGAGGAATCATAAACATTTAATGTCATCTCTCGGTTTGATCTTGTGACTTCAATGCCACATCAATTCCAAGGGGACCGATAAAGCCGCTACAGGGATCTGTATCTCTCCTGAAGTGTCTGAAGGATGGGGTCACTCCCACTGAGGTCCACAGAATGGGCTATTCATACTGTTTTGGGGGCTGCTCTCTTCTGATACAGCTTTGACACAGCCTTTCTCCCCAACCTCCTTAAGACATCACAGGTAGGACACCAAGGAACACTGGGGCTTGTTGCATTATGTAACAGAGACAAGTCTTTGAGCACTGAATGAGCTAGAAGAGATCAAGGTGTAAGTTCAACCCTCTATGATGTGTGATCTTGGCAGAGCAGACCAGAGGAGCCTGCTGTTTTCCCCAAGCCCCTTTAAAATTATGATTGACATTTCCATGGAATTTTATGAGCATCTCATTTAAGCCTAGCAACAATCCTATGAGAAAGGTGTTATAGGTATTATTCCAATCTTATAGATGAAGGAATCAAGGCCCAGGGAGTTTGACTTGCCTGTGATGATACAGCTGGGAGTTTCAGAAGCAGGATCCAAACCCAGATCTTCCTTACTCCAAAATCCCTTGCTCGCTATATGTCATGCTGGATCTCATGAAGCTCTGGTAATAGATGAGATTGCCAGGGGAGAGGGTATTCAGAAAGTAGAAGGACAAGAAGAGAACCTGAGATGGGGCTGCTAGGTGGCACCATAGGGGATAGAGTGCCAGGCCTGGAGTTCTGAATTCAAATCCAGCCTCAAACATTTCCTAGGCGACCATGGTGACCCTGGGCAAGTCCCTTAACCCTGTTTGCCTCAGTTTCTTCATATATAAAATGAGTTGGAGAAGGCAAAGACAAATCACTCCAGTATCTTTGTCAAAACATCCTCAAATGGGGTCATGAAGAGTCAGACACGGCTGAAAATGGCTTAACAATATTAACAGCAAAGATCCTGAGGTGGGGGGAAGAAGGGAGATGAACAATAAAATCCAGCTAATGATTGGTAAACAACCATGGCTTAAAAAATCAGCTAAATATTCTAAACTGCACTAGATGCTGTGGGGGAGTATGAGCCATAATCCTCCTTGACCCCAAAGAGACAAAAGTAAAAACATGGAACAATAGTGAACAATATAATTATTAGCTAGTACAGACTAATTGTAAGCGTTGTCTGAGTTCAGGGGAGGGGGAGGGGGGAATTGTAGTAATCAAAGATGGGTGCATAGAGAAGATGGAGTTTGATCTGGGTTTTGGAGGATGGGTAGGATGGACTTATACCGGAGACGGGGGAGAAGGAAAGCCGAAAGCTTAGGAATCCATGGGAGAGGAACAGCATAAACAAAGGCACCAATGGGGGAATGAGTCCAAGACTCAGGAAGAGACCAGCCTCATTAGAATAGATGGCGTACCAGTGGGAGTCAATCAGTCAATCTAAGAGTAGTTATTAAGAGTCTACTATGTGCCAAACACAGGGGATAAAAATAAAGGCAAAAAAACTTAGTGCCTACAGTTAAGACAATCCATGTAATGGGAGGAGGCAAATGCAAACAATTATGTACAAACAAGAGATAGACAGGAAAAATGTGGGGTAATCACAAAGGGAAGGCACAAAGATTAAGGGGGACAGGAAAGCCTTCTTACAGGAGGTGGGACTGGAGCCGAGACTCCAAGGAAGCCAGGAGGTGGAGAAGAGGGAGAGAATTCCAATGAAAATGATCCAAGTTGGGTGATGGAGTATTGTGCTTGAGGAACAGCAAGGAGGCCAGGATCACTGGACTGAAGAGAAGGTTAAGGCCAGATTATGGAAGGAAGTTCATTGATTTAGGGCCAGAATGGAACTTAGAGGCCAGGGAGTCCAACCTTTTCATTTTACTTATGAGAAAAGTGGGGCACAGAGAAATTAAGAGACTTGCCCAGGGTCACACAGCTAGTGTATATGGGATTCTAATGCTGATCTCCTTGGTTCAAAGTCCGGAGCTCCACTGACTGTGCCACCTACCTGTCTCCTACTAAGTTAACCAATTAAGTCAGACAGCCCAAAAATTAACCTTATTTTTAAAAACCCCAGTATATTGGGCAGCTAGGTGGCACAATGAATAGAACACTGGTCCTGGAGTCAGGAGGACCTGAGTTCAAATCTGGCCTCAGACACTTGACACTTAATGCCTGTGTGACCTTGGGCAAGTCACTTAACCCCCAACTGCCTTGCCTCCCCCCCTCCAAAAATAAATCCACCATATCTCTTTTCTGATGAAATAAGGGAAGGGGTTATTTCCAAACATAGGTCCTCTTCTTGAATATTCCTGGGTTGTTGACATAAATAGGTTCCTGAGCTCCCAGAAGTTGTCTTGTCCCAGAGACAGAAGATAATTTAAATTTTAACTAAGTAAATGAAGAATCGGACTAGTTGTTGCATGCTGTAATGGCAACCATACTGGCATATCCAGAACGGCTGCTAGTGCAGTTTCTTTTATCTGTTTTACTAGGAAAGATTGCTCAAAAACTTGTCAATAATCTTCTTTTAATTATATTCACTGGTTCAGGGGAAGGGTTGGCATTGTAAATGTCAGAGAAAATATAATCAGAGAAATAAAGACCAACAGACAGGGCTTCTGTCTGAGAAATTAACACAGATCAACAGACAGATTCAACCCTTCTCTTCTCTCTGACTTCTATGACCGCAGCTCTCCTGTCTCTCTAACTTCCAGTCTTGAGTCCATGTATTAGAGAAAGCCTGGGCTAGGATCTTATTGACACATACAAACCAATTTGACTATGGACCAGAGAAAGGTTTAATTGGTGACAATGGGTTTGGGGGTGTGGGTGTAGGTAGGAAAGAAGCCATGCCACCATCCATTGAAGACATAAAAGTCCCCAAACAAAAGTAGTGTGGGAGCATTACCATCAGGCCCCACCAGGAGAATTTCCTTTCCAGGAAGTATGGTTTTTAATACATTTAAGACAGGTGTTCTTAACCTGGAGTCCACAGACCAAGTGTAAAGATAGATTTCAGAGAGTTTGTGAATTAGGATGGGGAAAAAATACATCTTTATTTTTACCACCCCCTAACTGAAACTTTGTATTTCCTTCAATTACTTAAAAATATGATTCTGAGAAGGGTTCCATAAATGTCACCAGGATGCCAAGGGGTTCAGGACACAAAAATTCAGAACACTTAGGGAGCTGGGTGGTAGAGTACACTAAGTGCTGGAGGGATGAGACATGGGGTGGGGTGGGGTAGGGTGAGAAAGACCTGAATTCAAATTTGGCCTCAGACACCTTCTATCCATGTGATCCTGGGCAAGTCACTTAACTTTTGTCTACCTCAGTTTCCTCACTTGTAAAATGAGAATAATAATGCCTGCCTTGCAGGACTGTTGTGAAAAACAAATGAAATAATATTTGTAAAGCACATGGCACATAGTAGGTGTTTTTAAAAATGCTTGTTTTCTTCCTTCTAGGCACTTCAATCTACATTCACAAAGTAATTATTTTATTTGGTAAATATGAAAAGAACTCACATTTCCAAAGTGATTTAAGATTTGCAAAGCACTTTCCCTGTAACAGCCCATAAGTCAGCAAGTATAAGGATTATTGTCAGCCTAGCACAGTCGGTGGTATATGGTAGGCGCTTAAGAAATGCTTATTGATTTATTGATCCCCACTTTATAGATAGGTAAACTGAGAGCCCATGGGTCACATAGGTAATCCATTTCTAAGATGAGATTCTAAACCAGATCTCCTAACTCTGGTTTTGTAAGTGGGACAGAGAGTGATTGCTCTTGGGAATCCAAGAAATGGCAGCCTGGAACTAATTGGTGAGACATGTTCCTTGGAGGTACGGGTGAGACTGGTGGACAGCACCCCTCCACAGTGCCTGAGCAGAGGTTAATGTGGGTGTCACATGCCACCCAGAATTCCATTCTTCCTCCACTCAGCCTTGTTCCTCAGAATGCCAAAAACCCACAGGAGACTTAACTTTTATACACAAACTAAAAAAGTTCAACCTTACGCGGGGGCTTGTACATTGTGAGAACTTTAATTATTTTAATTAAAATGTCGATCTCTTTCTTCCCTCATGTTTTCACATGTTACTTCTTAAATGCATTAGCTGTCAAATGTAACACCATTCTATTTTTTCACAATCCATCTCTTGCAAGAAGTCACAATACTCCCTCTCCCCGGCTTTCAACTCCTTTTTTTTTTTTATAGAAAAAACTCAGAATTCTGTGATGTGTCTAATTATGTGGTGAGAGCAAGAACAGTAGGTTTTGGGGAGGTGTCATTCTATTTGCATTACGTACCCAGTGGCTGGTACTGACAGATTTGGGGTTTTTCTGTGCCTGCAACATTGGAGATCTTTGTTTTATCACACTCTCAAAAGTAGTTTATCTCTTATTGGATAACCATGAGAATAACTCAGAGTTCTAAAACACTTTAAAAGTTTGCCAAGCACCTTTCTCAGAACAGCCTGGGAGGTAGGGAGTGTGATCCCCTATCATCTCCACTTTACAGATGGGAAAACTGAGGCTCTGTCATCTCATCTGATCTTCACAACAATCCCATGATATAGGTGCTATGTTTTTTTAAATTAATTTATTTTAAACTTAAATATACAATAAGAAAAGAAAAAGAAACGTTGTAAACTTAAATATAAAGTGAGAAAAGAAAAAAAAACCATTGCCAAGTGCACAGTAGATTGTAAGAAAAGATTCAAAATATACATCAATAAATTTCCATTTCATGAAAGGATAAATACTATACATTATGTTCTCGAGCTATCCCATCCATCTTTTCTTTGCTTCCCTCTAAGTTTTCTTTTGTTCTCTGCTGTGTGCTTTTTACTTTGTTCTTTTTCTCCCCCTTCCCTTCTCCCTCCCACAAGAAGGCTACATTAAGCATGGATATATATATATATATATATATATAATATACATATATACCCACAGCCATATATATACATATGCACATACATATACTTAGATATCCATAATCATACTCATATATAGACATATACATTCTTACGCATCTATGAAAGACCACACGACATCTGTTTATCATCTTTTTCTCTGAGGGTGGGTAACATCTTCATTCATAAGTCTGAGTCCTTCCATATTTTTCTAAGTCCATCAACTCATCATTTCCTACACCACAGCAATATTCCAACCTCATACGGTCTATTTATTTTAAATAGTCTAAAGCCAAATTGATTACTACGGTTGACATATAGTATACTTTCCCTATTTTTCTCTTTTGATTAAAATCTATTTTAGATTTAACTTTGCCTGAGATCATGATGACTACTCCTGCTTTTTTTCCTAATAAATTCTATTCCTGATCTTTGTTTCATGTTTGTGTGTACCTCTTATTTCCTATCCCTCCTGACTCCTCCACTACTTTTACCCACTACCTTGCCCTCCTATTACCTAACCTACCCTCATTCCAAAGATCCTTCCCTTATCTTCCCATTCCTATTAATCTAAACACCTTTCTATGCCCCCCTTATCCTATTCCCTCACCCTCTTATTTATTTATAAGTTTAAAAGACTTTTATTCCTTTCTAAAAGTATATATTGTTCTCTCTTTAACCCAGAGCTGATGTGAGTAAGGTTTCCTCTAAAAATCCCTCCCCCCTCCCTATCCCTTTAGCCTTTTCTTTCGGAATTTAGACAATTTTTATACCCTTCTGGATACATATGTATCATTCTCTCTTTAACCCACTCCCATTGTGAGTAGGGTCCCAGAACTACCAGCCCTCCTCCCCATTTAATTTTTCTATGTCAGGTCTTCCTCTCACACCTCATCTGTACAAGATACTCTTTTTGCCTTTTCCTAAACAGTTACTTTAAAAAATAACATCATACTCAGCTCTACCCCAATCTTTCTTTCAAACTACCTAATTACTAATAACAATCTTAGACATATGTTTTACATTTCCTCATATAAAAAATAGTGTGTCCTTATTGAGTCCCTTGTAATTAGTCTTTGGTATGTACCCTATTTTTCTCTTGGATGTCGTATGCCAAATTTTCTACTGAGATCAGGGTTTTTTTGCAACACAATCTTGAAAGTCTGGCAATTCAATGAACATCTATTTTTCTTTCCATTCAGGTTTATACTTAACTTTGCTGGGTATAATATTTTCAGGCACAATCCCAGTTCCTTTGGTCTTCGATATACAATGTTCCAAGACCTATGGTCTTTCAGTGTTGTCGCTGCTAGGTCTTGTGTGACTCTGTGGCTCTACATATTTAAATTATGTTGCTCATAATATTTTCTCCTTGAGCTGGGGGCTTTGGAATTTGACTATGACATTTCTATAGGTTTTCCTCATAGGATCTCTTTTAGATGGTGATTGGTGGATTTTTTTTCTATTTCTATTTTCCCTCTTGTTCTAATGTTTGAGGACAATTTTCTTTAATAGGTACTTTAATAGTATTATTGTTCTTATTTTGTTGTTGTGTAGTCAGTTTAGGTATATCTGACTCTTAGTGACCCTATATGGGGTTTTCTTAGCAAAGATACTAGAGTGGTTTGCCATTTCCTTCTCCAGCTCATTTTACAGGTGAGGAATCTGAAATAAACAGAGTTAAGTGACTTGCCCAGAGTCACACATCTGGTAAGTATCTAAGACCTTCCTCACTTCAGGCCAGGCACTCTATGCATTGTGCTACCTACACACCCAATTCCCATTTTACATATGAGGAAACTGAGACTGAGGGAGGGTAAGTAAGTAACTTGCTTAGGGTCACACAGTTAATAAGTGTCTGAGGCAGGCTTTGAACTCAGCTCTTCCTGACTCAAAGTCTAACACTTTTACCCAACATACCACTCATTAGCTATAGAATTTGGGCAAGTAGCTTAATTCCTTTGAGCCTCAGTTTTCCTCATCTGTAAAATGGAGATAAGTACACTATAGTTGTATTATCTATTCCAGAGGATTGCTGTGAGGACCCCCCAAAAATGAAGTATGTAAAACACTTTGTGCTTTAAAGAAAACAAAATAGGGCATGTAAACACCCTCCCTCCTTTTTTTTTTAACTAAAAAGAGCTAAGTAAGTGAGCTATTAAGGTTTTTTTCAGTATACAATCTAATTATGTATAGGCCAAAATCTTTATTTTTAGTAAGGAAGAAAGTATAGTCCAGTAATGATTACAAAATTTCCCCTGACACAAAAGACCTACCTTTTTTTTTTTTTTAACACACCAGGATTTGTTCTGGGGAATATATGGTTGCAATTCATAGGTCATGAGCTCTTTTTATTTTTTTATTTCTTTGCTTTTTGGAGGGGGGAGGGCAGGGCAATTGGGGGTTAAGTGACTTGCCCAAGGTCACATGGCTAGTAAGTGTTAAGTGTCTGAGGCTGGATTTGAACTCAGGTCCTCCTGACTCTGGGCTGGTGCTCTATTCGGGTCATGATCTCTTAAGAATTTAAGTTAGTCACCTAAAGGGCAATGGAGAAGTTCATGGTGGGCATGGGTCAGCTTACAAAAGAACAATGATATGGGAGAAGTGAAGTTAACAATATCATAAGGAGGTGTATGACAAAGCAAGAGGGTAAGATGCCTAGTGGGCAGCCTGAATGTGCTCCCAGGATCCAATGAATGCCAAGACCCCTAGAAGAAGAGTACCTGAAATGGTGCATAGGCTCCATCATGGCAGATTTCTAGGAGACTATGGACAAAAGTGTGCAGAATGGGTAGCAGAGAGCTCACAACCACGAGACTGTAGTTCCTTTAAAGTATCCAGAAAGGAAGAAAGCACACAATGTTCATTTTTAAATCTCACATTTCTTTTATGTTAGGAGAGATAATTTTAATTTTACATGAGAATAAGTATAAAATTCTTAACTTAAAAAAGTAATTGAGAAAAGTGACTTTCTAAAAACAGAAATGTTCTTCATACAAAAAGGCAAATAAGATTCCTATAGACTTTTCATTCAATTCTCTATGGCAACATAAAACACATAGAGGCTTGACAATACACATTTGCACTAAGAAAGTATTGTAAGGACATTTTTCATACATTTAGACACCCTGACTGTTTCTACTCATGGGACATAGGAACGTGCACTTGGTAGTGGTGTCAAAAGGACAGCCAACTTTATGTATGTTGAATGCCTTTTGGACTTTACCTCTACCCTGCACCAAAAAAATTGCCCTGGAGAATCAGGACTGGGGGGGGGGGAATGGGGAGAATAGAGCCACCATACAAGGGAACAGGCTTTAAAACTACTGTCACAACCTCTGTCTCCCCCAAGGTGAATCCCACAGTGTCCAAATAACACTTCACTGTCAGTCGCACTAACAGTCTTATACCCTGGACCCAGGACTGTTTGCAACTACCCACCAGTGCCCATGTTCTCTTTTCCCATGAAGAGGCTCAAGTGGGCCTCAACTATACCATCCGGCGACAAATTCTGATTGGCTTACGTCATATTGTCCTCCGAAGAGGAGCTGGGCTGTGGGGAGGCCACCCTAGCACAGCCCATGACCAGTCTCTCCAGATGGAGGTGGTGCTGCCTTGATTCTCCACTCACAAACCAAGGTTTGCTCTAAAGGCAAACTCCAGCCTCTTAGCATCAGAACCCAGAGACACCCAGTCATCTACATACAAATTCATCCTCATGCCCAGGGAGCTTCACCTGAATATGCCCCAAAGCCCTCACAAACCACACTGTGTTCCTTCTCATCTCCTGGCTCAATCCATTACCCTGTGTATCAAGGAGGCATTTCTGCACCAATTGACCAATAGTTGCCTCCTATGAAGAACAGTAGAGTGGAAAGAGGTCTGTCTCTAGAGAAGGTCTGGGTTCAAATCCCACTTTTGTGACCTTTGGCAAATCACTTAATTTTCCTGGGTCTCAGTTTCCTCATCTGTAAAATGGGATGGTTGGACTAGATGCCATCTGAATTCTCTTCCATCTCTAATCCAAGGCAGAAGCTAGGGGGGCTGATTAGGTGTTCTCTACATGGGAGGGACCCTGATGCTCTTGCTGCAGATACTTCAGGGAGTTTCCCAAACTACAAAAGCAACTGACCGTCTAACTTGGCCCAGATACTTCTTGGCTTGGCCTAGGGTTTAAAATGCAAAATCATTTACATGCAATAGTTCATAAATTTGTCACAAACTGGCTCATTATGCCTGAACAAGGGCTCTGGGAAGATTTCCAAATACAACAAATCTCTCATTTCCCACTAAGATTCCTATCTCCTTCCCAAAGTTGCATGACCTAGAAGGAAAACTCTCTTTCTCTGTCTCTTTGTCTCTGTCTCTTTCTCTGTCTCTGTCTGTCTGTCTGTCTGTCTCTCATGGTTTAGGACACTATTCACTGAAATAGAAAGATAATAAAACAGGATTTTAATCTCCCCTGATATTGTCTTGTTGTCTGAGCACTGGGCCTCCACTGGCCAGTCTTGGTTACAGGATCACTGTGTTAAACAGATCTGAATTTTCAATTAAATTCATAACTTTACTTTTTCCGAGGGAACAAATGTTCAAAGAACCTATTGACACAAGAGAACTTCCATTCGTTCCCATTATCCTCCTCCCATAATCCACACAGAATACTATCCAGTCATACCCTGAGTATCTGATCAAGGAGACAAGGACAGGAGCCACCTTGGATTTCTCCCAGTGAAAGCTTCTGCCTTTGTTGGAATTTTAGCCTTGGCTCTGCCTTCTACTTGAGTTAAGCTCCAGCAGGTATCACTGGCACAATAGGGCTATGGCCTTTGACACCCTCCACACCCAAGAAAGTGGGAGTTCCTTTTCCCCATGAGCAGAATGACCCTTCCCCTGCCTATGGGGTCCCTCTCAGTTCTGGTTGCTATAAAGTAGTGGTCTGAGGTGTTTCTAAAATGCTGACCAGTGTGATAATTGCTGAAAGTATCCCAGGAAATTCAGATCCTGACTCTTTGCATTTCTGAGGTTTAGGGTAAGAACCCAGGGGATGCAAAAGAAAGAACTGCCTAGCTCAGGAAGAGTTACACTTCCCATCATCTCCATATCTCAGACCAGACACTAAATTTCTCTCCATGCTCCATTCTCAGAATGCTTGAACCTGCTCTCAACATGCTCCATTCAAACACCCAAGGGCCAGCTGCGTAACTAATCCTCTGGAGTGATCATTAGTGTGAAGAGGATGTCCTGATCCTAATTTATGGGGAATGGAGGTGGTAATGAGAAGAAAAGGATAAGAAGGGGGGGAAGGGAAGAAGATAAACATGATGACAAAAGAGAAGGGAAAGAAAAAGAAATAGTCAGACCTCCTTCCTCCCCCTTCTTATCCTTTTCTTCTCATTACCACCTCCATTCCCCATAAATTAGGATCAGGACATCCTCTTCACACTAATGATCACTCCAGAGGATTAGTTAGGCAGCTGGCCCTTGGGTGTTTGAATGGAGGTGGTAATGAGAAGAAAAGGATAAGAAGGGGGGGAAGGGAAGAAGATAAACATGATGACAAAAGAGAAGGGAAAGAAAAAGAAATAGTCAGACCTCCTTCCTCCCCTCCCTTCCCCCCCCAGCTTCAGATAAGGTATTATCATCATTATTTTTCAATAGACAAAATTTTCAGATGAGGCCCAGAAAGATAAAATTCCTTGATTAATGAGAGAAATTATTATTTCTCTCATGTATTAATAATTAATTATTGAATCAGGACCAAGGTTTTTCCCCTTTTCTACTTCCTTATCCAGAAATAAACCAGCATGTGAAATCTTTCTCAAAGACTTGCCCAGGATAGTAAAGACAGCAAAGGAAATTCTAAGTTTAGGGGAATTGGGTGGATTCCTGATCATTGTGTTTACTCAGAGGGGTCTGGGAAGATGTGGATTCTGCCTTTTGTCAGATGATATGGAAACTAAGTCTCTTGGACCAAGATTTTGGTGCTTAGTGCCATGTACCCCAAGACCCTCATTGTAATATAGCCCACCTCTCACTGTGATATTCATTCTCTCAGTAATTGTTAACCAATCAGAGTTAACTGTCACCCTCAGTAACACCCACTCTTCCAAGGGCATATAAGCATTGAGCAGGTTGTGTGAGGCATCTCTGGCATTCAAGAGTGCCACTGACCCCTTTTATTAATAAAACACTAGCATTATTAAAAAAAATTATTATATCACCTGGAAACCATGGCTCTCAAACTTTTTAAACATCATACTCATGGCAGGTGTCACCAAACCCTGCACTCCTGCCAGGTTCTCTCCACTGCATTGTTCCCTCATTGCCTTCCATAATAATAATAATAATAATAATATATAATAATAATAATTATATAATTAATATTTTATTATTTGTAAAATAATATTTTATAATAATAAAGCGCTTTACAAATACGATCACATTTTATCCTCACAACAACTCTGGGAGATAAGTGCCAGTATTATCTCCATTTTACAGAGGGGGGAAACAGAGGCATACAGAAGGAAAGTGATTTGTCCATGGTCACATAGCTAGTGAATGTCTGAGGCTAGATTTGAACTCAGGTCTTCCTGACTCCACAGTCAGAACATTATCTCCTGGCTCTACCAGCTACCTCTGTGCTGAAACAGAGAAGGTACACATCAGAAAGTACACAAATTTAGCATTCTCTGATTCTACCATATGGTTCATTTAACAAACATTTGTGATTTGGGCGAACTTCATTAAAACATTATCAAAAGCATTTTTAAAAAGAATTTGACATCTTGAGTCGATAAACAAAAATGTAGGCACTTTAGAACACAAGAGGAAAAAAGAGAAGAAATGACATCCATGTCATGGTTTAGGCACAAAGTATTTCATTGACAGTATAAACTTTTACAGTCTTGAAAATTATCTAAAATGTTTTCTCCTGGGGTGGCTAGGTGGCGAAGTGAATAGAGTACTGGCCCTGGAGTCAGGAGGAACTGAGTTCAAATGTGACCTCAGACACTTAACACAAAAACTAGTCATCTGACCTTGGGCAAGTCACCTAACCCCAATTGCCCTACCTTTCCCCTCCAAAAAAAAGCAAAAAACAAAAAATAAAATGTTTTCTCCTAACTGGTACATTTCTAAAGCTCAGGATCAACCAAGCATTGAAAGGAAAAGAAAACTCAAAATTGTCATTCTCTAAACATCTGAGAAGACATATTCTCAGCTATTCGACAATGAGCAGGATATCCTACATCTTGCCACTATAATTTTAATAACAGCTAGCATCAATAATTTCCAACTAATAATAATAGCAATGATAGCTATCATTTATATAGAACTTTAAAATTTGCAAAGTATTTTTATATGTAATCTTATTTGATCCTCATAGCAGCAATGTGAGGGAAGTATTATTATTATTCTCATTTTACAGATAAGGAAACTGAGGCATGCTGGGGTTCATTAACTTGCCCAGAGTTACACAGCTAGTGAGGGTCCGAGTCATATTCGAACTCAGGACTTCTTTGACTCTAAGTCCAACACATATGGAATGAGTATGGGAGAGAGAAAGGATTTTCCATACTTCACCGTCCATAGATCTTATATGTGGAAGGATTGTCCTGACCACATTCTTACCATATTTCTTTCTTTGTTGCACCTAATTCTGGTCATACCCATTTATATATTGAAACTATGATGACTGAATGTCTCAAGTGGAAAGAACTATTCCTAAACAACTAATTACTCATCTAAAAGTCAAGAAAGCATCACTGCTGCTACCATTTGACCAGCTAGCCCATGGGAAGTCATTCTGCTTGAATATGTTGGTAAAATGAGAGAGTTTGACGATCTCTTGTAAATTTAATGGTCTTTGACTCCGCCATATATGACTCATTTAATGGACTGCCAGTTTGATTCAGCTGTCATAGGGATATTTACCTATTGGTGATGGGGTATGAACTGAGCTACCCCCTGTGCGTCTGACTGTAGCTAACTCAGCTCTCATGTGCTCTGGGGATGATGAGGTCTCTCTCTGGCTGCTTCTGGCTAATAACAGCGATAACAGTTTGAACTTGTATATATGCTTCTGGTTAATGATCATAATAGTAACAGCAATAAGAGCTTGCATTTATAGGCTTCTGATGAATAATAATTACAGCTTTAATTTATAAAACACTATAAGGTTTATAAAGCACTGTGCGTGTCATCTCTTTTGTTCTTCACAACCCTGCAAGGTAGATGCTATTATAATCCTTATGTTTCAGATGAAAAAACTGAGGCAGACAGAGGTTAAGTGACTTGCCCAGGGACACACAGCTAGAAAATATATGAGGCAAGATTTGAATGAGGGTCTTCCTAACTCTAGACCCAGTGCTCTGTGCACTATGGCGCCACCTAGCTGCCACGTGGCACTCAATGATGAAGGGCTTGGGCACTCTGAGGGTGACAAAGCAATCTCTTTATTGACCACTGAGCAGGAAGAGCCAGTGGCCCAGTGGATCATCATGCTGGGCTGGGTCTTCCCTTGAAGAATGGGGGAGGGGTGACCCTTCTCCACCCTACTACTGGCAGCTACTCCTGTGTGTCACCTAGAATGTCAAGAACAGGGCTGGGGAGGGGGCAGCTAGGTGAGCTGCCTTTTCTCAGGTTCCTTTGCTGTATCCCAGGTGACTGAACATCAGTCCTGAGATGGATGTGTCTAAGCTTGGAGGTGGCCTTGTGAGTTTGGGGGCTCAGTCGGGATGGCTGCCCTTTTGAAGGAGTCCTGGGCAATTACTCTAGTACACACAGAGATGACTGTTGGCTAGGGGATGAGAGCCACGCTCTGGCCTGGCTTGCCAGAAGACATCTACTTTGAGGACAGTAAGAGCAGAGAGGAAGCATTGTAAGATACCTCTACAGCTGTCCCGGCAGACGCTTTGCCTGGATGGTTTAAAGTCTCAACTTCCCAACAGAGCACAACAGTGGTATTAATACTACTTGTTTAGTTTGTCTAAGCTTCTATCCACTTGTCAATGAGCAACTGAGAGGCCCTTTTGCATGAAGCATTTGTGTGTGTGTGTGTGTGTGTGTGTGTGTAGAAGAAATAAATACCTGTCCCATATCTAATTTACATTGTACATTAAGTACCTTTCTATTCCCTTCTTTGGTGACTACCCTATATAAGAGACTAAGTTTTAGATAATTCTTCCCTCCAAACACTAGGCTGTGTTTGTCCTTCATTTTCAGAGGACTATGACATCAGGGAAATGATGACATGATTTGCAGTTGACTTAGATTTGAGTGAGGGAGAGCTGTGCAGGATGTCCAGGATGCAGTGGGGGACCTTGACCCTTTTAGGCTAAGGCCTTTTCAGGTTCTCACTTTGAGTGAGGTAACTCCCATTCAATGAATAGGCCTCTTAAAGAGGTGAGTCAAGGGATGGTCCCTGTAATTAAAAAAAAAATCAAACTGGGAGGAGAAGACCCTCTGGGTTGCTGGCCAAAAGTGAAACAGTTACTATTGACATTCATTCTGAGCCAGGAGGACCCAAAATATAGCCATTAAGTGGAGCTTGGGCACGCACCTATTGTGGTTCAATCTTGGTGTGAATCCAGAGTGAAATGGGTTTAAGGTTGGGAAGGAAGGAAGGGAGGAAGGGAGGAAGGAAGGAAGGAACGAAGGGAGGGAGGGAGGGAGGAAGGGAGGAAGGGAGGGAGGAAGGAAGGAAGGAAGGAAGGGAGGGAAAAAGGAAGGAAGGAAGGTAGGAAGGAAGGAAGGAAGGAAGGAAGGAAGGAAGGAAGGAAGGAAGGAATCTAGTCAGTAAACCCCAAGTTAAGTGGGCAGCTTCCGGCCATCAAAATTTATCATTCTTTGGAGAGGAAAAGCAGAGGGAGAGGATGAGCTCAGCTCCCCATTCAGGCAGTTTGGTCTACTCACAGGTTGTGTTTGTCCTTCATTTTTGAAGGACATCAGGGAAATGATGACATGACTAGCAGTTGACTTTGCTTTGAGTGAGGGAGGGCTATGCAAGGTCACCAAACTCACTTTCTTCTCCAGAGCCATCTAGGTCCAGTGTCCTTTTCAGGTTTTCAGTTCATTGCTTGTTAGGCACTGGGGCAGGAGTGTTTAAAAAGGAACTTAAGATTTCTCATTAGATGTGGAAATATGTCTAATGTAATTGTATGTGTATAACTTATATCAGATTGCTTGCTGTCAGAGAGAGGGGAGGAGAGGGAGGGAGAAAAATTTGGAACTCAAAATTTTACAAAAATGACTGTTGAAAACTATCTTTACATGTAATTGGAAAAAAATACTATTAAGAATAAAGAAAAAGATTTCTCATTAGAGCCCAGCTGCCCCCAGACTGTACCCTCTCTGACCACATGTATGGGTCCAGAGCAGAGGGGGCTTCATCCAGAGGAAAGAGAATGGGCAAGCCCCTTGAGCTTTCCTCATCCTAGAAGCATCTTATTAATTGTTAGGTTTACACACACATACACACACACACACACACACACACACACACACACACACACACACGATCCTGTCTTACTCAGAGAACAGGTATTTCAAAGAATTGACACCTGTCCCCCGAGAACAGTAGAAATGAAATCAAATTGAGTGATGAGTGGAAACATCAGTGTTCAGAATCTATATCCCTGGTGTATAATAATCAAATTATCTCAAACGTGCTTCAGTCAAGGAAAAAAAAAAGTGCTTCTTAACATCCAACACCTGCCTTCCTGCTTCATGAGTCTTCTCAGCAATTTAAAATGAATCACGTATCTCATCGTCCCTGAGCTGCTTAACTTTCTTGCCCTCAATTTGAGTGTTCCACAGCTGCTTTCCATTCAGAACATGAAAAAAACCACATGTTCCTTCCATTTGCCCTGATGGGGAAGTGACTTTCAAGGGGCACCTTGGCAGAGAATGCTCCATCTGGAGGCAAGTGAGCCAGTTCACGTCTCATCACTGATGCTAACTGAGTGTGGTCAGCCCCTCTGCACCTCTCTTTTTTCCTCTAGATAAGAGGGGGATGGCCTGGACAGTCTCTTCCAGCTCTAACTCTGGTATCCAATGATTCTCAACAAGGCACAGGAACTTAACATCATCAAAATGTTAAGTGCATCTTTTTTTCCTGTCATTTTTTTTACTAAGGGGGTGGCATAAAGAATAGTCTGGAAACCTGGGATGGAGAACCACCTCTGACCATTGGCAAACAAACCACTTAACTGCTCTGGACCTCAGGCAACTCTCTATGATGAGGAATTATTGGCAGGCTGCAATCAGTGGATGGAGTGGCCACATCAGAGCCTTGACCTGGCAAAATTTTGACATTGCCTTTTAACTTACTCCCTAAAGAAGTTAGATATTCTACTACAAACACAGTTGGAAGAAGAAACCTACACAAAGCTGCTGGTTGGATTCTTTGAGATGTTCTACTGATGGCTCCGGGGGTAGAGTGCTGGGCCTGGAGTCAGGAGGACCAGAGTTCTAATCTGGCCTCAGACAATTCCTAGCTTCGTGACCCTGGGCAAGTCACTTAATCTCTGTCTGCCTCTGTTTTCTCATCTGAAAAATGGGGGATAATAATAGCATCTACTTTCCAGAGTTATTGTGAAGATAAAATGAGATTATATTTATAAAGTGCCTTGCAAACTCAAAAGCACTATATAAATGTGTGCCATTGTTATCATGGGAGACAATGAGGCATAACGGAGAGAATGCTGAAGTAGGAATGCTAGCTTGTATTGATGTCAGTTAGGGACCTTAATCACTAGACTACCACTATTTTTCTGTATTAGAAAATCTGTCCCCTTCAAAGCTAAACCAACCAGAAGGACCTAAACGCATAGCTGTTCATTTTTAGAAAGAGGGAAGAAAAGTCATACACTCAGTCCCAAATGTAAAGACAATTTCCCCCTTACAAGTTTCCTTATAAATTGGTTGTTTGGAATGCACAACATGGTTTCCCATACAAAAAAATTGATAAGTAGTAGTTAGATTCTCAGCTGGCCCCCAGAGGCCTGTTTAAGCCATTTTATGCAGCTGAAATTAAAGTCTTCACGGTTTCGAGTTGTTCCTATGGGAAGCCCAGGACCCAGGAACACAACTTTTTCCTAAGAAGCCCAACCAGGAGTGGCTAGGTGGTGCAGTGAATAGAGCACCAGCCTTGAAGTCAGCAGGACCTGAGTTCGAATTCGACCTCAGACACTTAACACTTACTAGTGGCGTGACCTTGGGCAATTGCCCTGCCTTAAAAAAAAAGCCCAGCCTCTAGAAAAGGATCATCTCTTCACCCAATGCCCCTGAGTTCTATTTGTTGTACCAGTAGTGAGAAGGAATGAGTATTGTCCTTATATAGAGCAGGGGGAAATCTTGTGATCTTAAAACAACTCTGAAAAGGACTGAGGAAAGGGTTCATTATTTAACATATGTATGTATCTAAGATAGATAAATGGATGGACAGATGGATGGATGGGTGGGTGGGTATATATCTATATGGATATATATGTAGACAAGTATACATAAGTAGATATCTATAGATATATAGACAGATAAATGGACAGATAAATGGATTAGATGGTTGTATAGACAGACAGATAGATGGATGGACAGATAGATGGCAAGATAGATAAATGGATGAATGGATGGCTGGAAGAATGGGTGGGTAGATTGATATATAAGTAGATAGATCCATAGACAGATAAATGGATGGATAGATAGATGGATTAGATGGTTGTATAGATAGACAGAGAGACAGATAGATAGAGCATAGCATTTGATATATGCCAAGCACTGTGTTAAGTATTGGCAATACAAATATAAGCAAAAAGTTGTCCCCTTACCAAAGTAAAAAGTAAATCAAGAGAAAAACCTCATGTCGAAAATATATTGTGGGTCTCCCATTTTGTTGGCTCTATAGAAGACTGTGGGAAGAATCTAAAACTAGCACTACCCACACATGAGGTCTCATCATGCCCATCAACTTATTTTGATCCTGAGGAAGGCGTTTTGGAGCAGAGCAAGAAACAGCTTGACTTGGAATGCTATAAAGATGTATTTGGGTGATTTTTTTTTTCAATCCATCAATCCTTTCCAAAGCAATATTTCAAAATAGAGTGACAGGTTCTTTGCAGCTTGATATGGGAGGGGGGCAGGAGGAGTGTGATGCATGGCTAAGAGTGCACTAAATCTGAAAACAGGAGACCTGAGCTGGCACCATTCCTAATTTACCAAAGGGAGAGGTTGTAAAACTCCTCAGGTATTCCTGAGTCCAGATTCAACATCCTTCCCACAGCACCACCTACTGCCCATAAGTGGCTATTTGGAACTCAGATTTTCCCATAGAGACAATCACTTAAGTTATGGATGGGGTCCTAGACCAGGCCACACAAGCCATGGAACTGATCATATCACTACACTCTAATATAGTTGCTTGATTGGTCTTTGAATTGGCAGCTCATTCTGCCTTGTGGATACCTCTTGCCCCATTCACACTATGAGATCAGCCATCTTATACATATTCCTAATAGTTTCCTAACTGGACTCGGGTTCTAGTCTCTCCTTTCTCTAACACATTATCTACATAGATAAAAATCTGGCTGTGTCGTTTTCCAGATCACCAACCATATCATTCCTCTGCTTAAGAACCATTAGTGGTTCTCTATTGCCTCTATGATCAAATAAAGACTCTCCACCCTGGTACACAGAACCTTTCGTGGTCTTGCTCTAGGCTCCCTTTAAGGTATATGTCACATTACTCCCCTTCACACACGCTACATTCTAGCCAAACAGGCAAATTTGCATGTGACATCTCATCTCCTACCTCCATGTCTTTGTGCCTGGCTAACTTCTGTGCCTGGAATGCACTCTCTCCTCACCTCTCCCTCTGAGAGTCTCTGAGCTTCTAAGATTCACTTCATGTGCTACCTCCTATGGAAAACTTTTTCTGTCTCAATTTATTAGTGTTCCTTCCTTCCTAAAATTATATTATATATATTTATCTGTTTAAATGCTATATTCTCCAGTAGAATGTAAGCTCCCTGAGATCAGGGATTTTTTTTTCATTTTGTTTTTCTATTCTCAGTACCTAGCACATAACACAACTGTTAAGAAATAATAATGGTATTGACATTAATAATAATAGCTAACATTTACATAGCATTTATTCCAGTCACTGTGCTAAGCACTTTAGAATTATCTCATTATATCTTCACAACCATCCTGGGAGGTACTATTATCCCCATTTTATAGATGAGGAAACTGGGGCAAATAGAGGTTAAGGTGACTTGCCCAGAGTCACACTGCTAGTAAGAGTCTAAGATTGGATTTGAACTCATGTCTTCCTGACTCTGGGTCTGGCACTCTTTTTATTTGCTGAGAGGATTTGGAAGCTACTTGATTATTCACAGGGATGAGCTCGTTCTACCTGCCCCTCATGGCAGCTAGTTGGCATGATGGATGGAGGAAGAGTTGGCTTGAGTCAGGAAGACCTGAGTCTAAATCCAGCCTTAGATGCTTACTAGTTGTGTGACCCTGGGCAAGAAACTTCACACTGTTTGCCTCAGTTTCCTTATCTGTAAAATGATCTGGAGAAGGAAATGGCAAACTGCTCCAATATCTCTGCCAAGAAAACCCCAAATGGGGTCACAGAGTCAGAGACTTCTGAAAACAGCTGAAGAACAATAAAAAACCTCCCAGGGTTGTTGTGAAGATAAAATGAGATCCTATTTGTAAAGCACATTGCAAACTTTATTACTTTTTGGATGGCAATTGGGGTTAAGTGACTTGCCCAAGGTCACATGGCTAGTAAGCATTAAGTATCTGAGGCCAGATTTGAACCCAGGTCCTCCTGACTCCAAGGCCGGTACTCTTTTCACTGTGCCACCTAGCCACCCCTGAAAACTTTAAAGTGCTATAAAATTGTGAGCTATCATTATCATGATAGTGTCTCAGAGCCTCTATTTCCCCATCACCACTGAAAGTTCTGCCTCTGCTCGTCATGTTAATTCTTCAGAGCCTATGGCACCCTGAGACTCACAACCATACAACAAGATGGGAAGAATATGGGCAGAAAAGAAGGACCTTTGTGTGACTGCTTGTCTATCTGTAAGCATAATAAAATCTGAATCCTTACAAGGTCTGAATTTTAAAATGCAGATTTCTACTCTGCTTCAATAAACAAATAAAAGTTTTCTATAATTAGCACTGACAAATGCTTATCCATAGATAGATACTCTTAAAATTTGAATTAAAGCAATTTATTCTCTTAAGTAGATTAAACATCATTGAATTGATAAGTAATTTAATTGATAAGTAAAACTTAGAAGGTGGTGTTTTTTTGGGGGCGGTGAGAATAATAAAACAAATCTTTAGCTTGTTTGATTTTTTTTAAATAAAAGAAAGCCAAACTGTCTATATCAAAAAGAAAAAGTCAAAAGAAATAAAGAAGAATAAAGGAATTTATGAAAAATGATTTTGCCCAATTATATGCCAACAAAACTGACAATGAAAGGTCATGAAAATATAAAGAATGACTACCAAAAAAATGTAAAATATCCAAGCTAGTAGAACAGGAAATATAGAATTAAAGTAACCTGATCTCAGAAAAAGAAATTGAAAAAGCCATAAATGAGCTCCAAAAGGAAAAAGGCCAAAACCAAATGAATTTACAAACAAGTTCTATCAAACATTCAAAGAACAATTCATTTCAATATTACATAAACTGTTTGAATGACAGGAAAAGAAGGGATATTACAAAATTCTTCCTATTATATACAACTATGATCTTAATACCTAAACCAGAGAGAGAGACAAAACAGGGAAATAAAACTATAGACCAATTTCCCTAATGAAATTAACACCAAAAAATTTAAGTAAAAAATTAGCAAAGAGACTATAGTAACACATAAATGATTATACACTATGACTAGGTAGGATTTATATCAGGAATGCAATATTATGCAAACTATAAACAGAATGGGGCAGGTAAGTGGCACAATGGATAGAGCATGTGCCTGAAGTCAGGAAAACTAATCATTGTGAGTTCAAATCTGGCTTTGGACACTAAGTAGCTGTGTGACCCTAGCCATGTCATTTAAACCTGTATGCCTCAGTTTTCTTACCTGTAAAATAAGCTGGAGAAAGAAATGGCAAACCACTCCACTATCATTGCCAAGAAAATGCCAAATGAGGTCATGAAGAGTCAGACATGACTGAAAACGACTGAACAACAAAGAAACACAAAGGATCATATTAATAACAAAAACAATCAAAATCATATGATTATATCAATAGATGTTTTTAAAAGTTTTTGGCAACCCCATTTCTGTTTTTAAAAATACTTTAAAAATCATTGGAAAATTGATCTTTCCTTAATATAGTAAATAATATTTATTTATAACCAAGAGCCAGCATTGTAGATAATGGAGGTAAATTAGAAGCCTTTCCAATAAGATCAAGGATAAAGTGAGGATGTCCTTTATTACTACTATTATTTCACACAGCACTAGAAATGGTAGCTATAGCAAAAAGACAAGAAAAAGAAATTAAGGGGCAGCTGGGTGGTGCAGTAAATAGAGCATTAGCCCTGGAGTCAGAACCACCTAAGTTCAAATCTGGCCTCAGACACTTAACACTTAATAGGTGTGTGACCTTGGGCAAGTCACTTAACCCCAATTGCCCCCCCCTCCAAAAAAAGCAAAAAAGAAAGAAATCAAGAGAATAAGCATAAGCAAAGAAAAACAAATCATTGCTTTTTGCAGATGACATAATGGTCTATAGGGTGAACCCTAGAGTCAATTTAAATATGTTAAGCAATTCTCTTTTTTTTTTAGCCTTTTTTTGGAGGGCAATAGGGGTTAAATAACTTGTCCAAGGTTACACTGTAGCAATTCTCTTTACAGCACTGTTTATAGAATTTACTTCCACAGAGCACATGTGAGCACCTAACTAAATGGTCAATATTTCAACATATCAATAGATTTGTGATCTCAGAGAAATGGATTCTCATTGTGCAGTGAAATCAGCACTTGGTCTGGGACCTGATGACCTCAGGTGAGTGGTTTATATTTACTTTACCATCTACTTACCCTTAACAACTCATAATAGGCTTCTGTACTCATTACTGCACTACAATCTATACCTGTGGCTCTGACTTTTCACATCCATTCATTCTCCATGGCTACCTCATTATGGTCAAACCTAATGGTCTCCCAGTTCTCATTCTTCTTGCTACATCATAGCCATGGGGTATTCTTTCCTTCTTAAAGCTCTTTCCCTGACTTCCACACCACTGTGCTTGTCCAGTTCTTCTAATTCTTTCAGGCTTTTTGCTAGCACTTTCTCACTACATTGCCCATTAATTGTGGGGGACCTTCAAGACTCAGTCCTATTTATTCTTATACATCAAACTCACCAGGGGGAAAAAACTTATACATCTGCTCTCCATGACTAGCTCTATGCAGAAGATTTTCTTTTTTTTTTTTTTATAAGCAATTGGGCTTAAGTAACTTGCTCAAGGTTACACGGCCAGTTATTATTTCTGGGTGTGGTGCTGAATATCTGAGCCCAGATTTGATCCAGGTCATCCCGACACTGGAGCCAGTGCTCTTACTCACTGAGCCACCTGGCGCCCCTAAGCAATTGGGGTTAAGTAACTTGCTCAAGGTTACACGGCCAGGTGTTTCTGGGTGGGTGCGAAGTGTCTGAGCCCGGCATTCGATCTCCAGGTCTTCTCAACACTGGAGCCGGTGCTCTTACTCACTGTGCTACCTGGCTGCCCCTATGCAGAAGATTTTCAGATCTCTAGCCTTTCACCTCTCAATTTTTCTCTTGGCCCCTGTCTTCAGTATTTCTATTTGTATACCATATTAATGCTTGAAATATTGAAAACATACATTTAGTCTTTCCTTTCCCAATTTTCTCATTGCCCATCAGTTCTCCTTGTCTTAAAAATCTAGAGATACGTTCAACTCCATTCTTCTTCTTCTGTTCCTTGTTAGCTTCTAACAAATATTTCTTTTCAATATCCCTCAGCCATTCTATATCCCCACTCTCATCCAGCTACTCATCACCTTGTATTTGAATTATTATATCAAGTTCCTAGTCTTTCTTCTTCCTTTTTTCCCCTCCCCATTCTAAACTGTTGAGGTATGGTCATTTGACTACTGCCATACTTGGGGCTATTGTGCCTCCTTAGAATTTTAATGCTAACAATGATATTAAAGATTACCTAGGTCAATCTCTTAATTTTATATATGAAGAAATTGAACTCAGAGAGATGATCTGCCCAAGGTCATATAGGTTGCAATTGGCAAATCCAGGATTCACACCCAGGTTTCCTGTCCCCAAATCCAATGCCATTTCTACCACTAAACTGTACTGTGTCCTACTCTCCTATTTCATTGAGCCCATCTTATGATCTCCCAGAGTGTTTTCAATAATCTTACAAAATTCTGGAAATAATCAATATTAATTATTTGCTTTAGAAAGTAAACATATTTCACATGCCTATTTTAGAGGAGCAAAAGATATGTAAAAATCAAGTAAGTGAGAACAAAATTAAGAATCATTGGCTTTTTTCTCTCTCCTTTCATTGCAGAAGTGTGGGCCTATGGGTATGGAATATTGTATAAACTATAAGACCTATAGTCAATGTGGTAGTTTTGCTGAACTGCTTTTTTTCCCCTTTCTTTTTTTAATCTTACCTAAAATGAGGGGTGTGCTGGGTAGAAGAGAGAAGAAAGTATTCAGAAATTATGCGAAATAAAAGCCAAAAGGCATCAATAAAAATTTTTTTAAAAGGAAAAAATCAAAACCAGGACATCCCCTATCTTTAAAAATAGGACCAGTACCAGTTCTGCTAACTTTAGTTAGAAATTTAAAAAACGTCATCCATAAAATAAAAAAGGAAGTCTCTTAGAAAGATAAGAAACATTTCCTCTTTATCCAAAACCTAGTTTCCAATTTTATCACTCAACAGAAACAGCTCTTTCCAAAGTTATCAACAACTTCATCACCAAATCTAATGACTTTCTATCTGTCATCTTTCTTGACATCTCTGCAGCATTTGGTATGCTGACTTCCCTCTTTCTCCTGGATGATACCCTTTCCTCATGACACTGTTTTCTCATGGTTCTCCTCCTACCTCTGACCACTCCTTTTTAGTTTCCTTCTTTGAAGCTTCATCCATATATGCTCCCTCACTCCTCCACAACTCTACTCTCAGCTCCCATGAGTTTAATTACCATGGCTATGCGCAAGCCTTCAACATCTGCTTATCTACCCCAGTCTTTCTCTTGAGCTCTGGTTATATATAACCAACTGCCTTGTAGGACATTTCAAACTGGATGTCCTACAGATATTTCAAACTCAACATAGCCAAAACATTTTAGTCAATTAGTCAACAAGCATTAATGAAGAGCCTAGTATGTGCCGGGTATTGTGCTAAATTCTGGAGACACAAACAAAGGCAAAAGATAGTCTCTGCCCTTAAGGAGCTTACAGTCTTATGGAGGAACCAGCAATCAAATGATTGCATACAAACAAGCTACAGACAGGATAAATTAAAGATAATCTAAAAGAGAACTCATTCTCTTTCTTCTGAACCCTAGTTCTTGAACCCTAGTTCTATCAAGATCCCCACCATCCTTTCAGCAAATTTGGCACCATTTTCTTTCTTTCTTTTTTTTAAAGCAATTGGGGTTAAGTAACTTGCCCAAGGTTACACGGCCAGTTTGTGTGTGTGTGTGTGTGTGTGTGTGTGTGTGTGTGTGTGTGTGTGTTAAGTATCTGAGGCCGGAACTGATCCCAGGTCCTCCTGACTCCAGAGCCGGCCCTCTTACTCACTGTGCCACCTAGCTGCCCTTTGGCACCATTTTCTATTCTTCATTCTCACTCAACTCCACATATTTCAATGAGTCCTGTCTTCTCAATATGTGTCCAATGTATTTAAATTTCAGTTTTTGTATTTGACCTTCCAGTGAATAGTATGAATTAACATAAGTATTGACTGATTTGATCTCCTTGCTGTCCAAGGGACTCTCACAAATCTTCTCCAGCACTAAATTTGAAAATGTTGATTTTGCAACATTCAGTTTTCCTTATAATCCAACTCTCACAGTGTAATGTAATGCCAAGGAAAGGCAACTTCCCAAGGTTCAAAATACCAGCATAGGTGCTCTCCATTTTATTCAGTGACAAACCAAGAACAGAGAAGGTCAAAACATGACATCATTCAAAATACAGCATTTACCAAGTGTGATTCAATAATCTCCAAGTACTACCCCACCCCAGGACCTTACATTCATTCAATCAATTACAAAGTCCCTGTTCTAAATACTACTCCACCCCTAGGCTGTACCTTCATTTAGTCCATCACAAAGCCCCTCTTCTCAAATGGAGATTAGTTTCCAAACATAAGTAAAGTACCTTCATTTGTTCAATCACAGAGCACAAAAAGGTCAAAAGTTCCCCACCCCTGGATCACAATTGAATCTACCCCAGAGTTACATCAAGTTTAAGCATAGCACTTAATACCCAAATGGAGGTCTTTTCTTCATCTTGACACTAGGCAAGTTCTCAGCAATCTTAGTTCCTGGGGAGACAAGGCTTAGCAAGGCCACAAGATACATTGCCAGTCCCTTCATTAATTCATCCACTGTCTGCAGAACAGTCCTAGAACCCCTGAAAACATTAGCAAAACCCTCTCCCAGTATTTCTGTAAACATACAACAAGAAAATCTTTCTTGAGGGCTTCTGAACCAACAGAAAGGTTCCCAGACCCCTGCAACAACAGCACTGTCCTTCACCAGTGGACAGTATTCACTCTGTCTGCAGGACAGTCTCCAGACCCCTGCAACAACAGCACTGTCCTTCACCAGTGGACAGTATTCACTCTCTGTCTGCAGGACAGTCCCAGTAGCTCTGAACCAACAGAAAGGTTCCCAGACCCCTGCAACAACAGCACTGTCCTTCACCAGTGGACAGTATTCACTCTCTGTCTGCAGGACAGTCTCAGGGCTTCTTAACCAAAAGCCAGGTTCCAGGACTTCTTCAACAACAGGACTGTCTTTCACCAGTGGACAAATCTGGCAAAACAACATCAAAACAGACAGACAAAGTACCAGCAAAACAGCCATGTCTCCTCAGTCCTTGGCAGCTCAGGGGGCAGGTCTCAAAAGTCCAGGGCAATTCAAAGTGGCTCCCAGCAATTCTCTCAGTCTCTCTCTGCCTCCACGAGGTGCTGCTTCCAAAAAGTTCTTCTGCCTCTCTCTTGTCTCTCCAAATCTACGTCACCAGCTCCTCCCAGTTCAGGACTCTCTTTTCACATCAACAAGTCCATCCCACAGGTGGGATTAACAAACTCTGGGTTTTAACACAATCAGTTTGAAAACCAAGCCAATACAGGGGAATCTTTAAATGCCATTACTATCACACACAGTCATACTTTGCTACTGGAAAAACCATAGTTTTGCTTATATAGATCTTCATCAGAAAGGTGATTTCTCTGCTTTTTAGTACACTGTCCAGATTTGCTATAGTTTTCCTTCCAAGGAGCAATTGTCTTTTAATTTCATGGCTGTAGCTGCCATCTACAGTGATCTTTGAGCACAAGAATGTAAAATCTGACACTGCTTCCATTTCTTCTCCCTCTATTTGCCAGGAATTTATGGGACCAGTTTCCAAGACCCTAGTTTTGTTTTGTTTTTTTATTTTACACTTCAGGCCTGCTTTTACACTCTCCTCTTTTATCCTTATCAAGAGGCTTCTTAATTCTTCCTCATTTTCTGCCATCAGAGCAGTATCATCTACATGTAGTTACATTAATTCTGGCTTTTGATTGATCCAGCCTGGCATTTTGCAGGATGTTAAATAATAAATTAAATATAACTTAAATAATAAAAAGGTAACTTAAATATAAAAAATAACTTAAATATAACTTATATAAATAAGGTGACATTATTCAGCTTTGTTGTACTCTTTTTCCATTCTTAAATCAATTGGTTGTTTCATGTTCCATTCTAACTATGGCTTCTTGACCCTCATACAGGTTCCTCAGGAGACAAATAAGATGATCTGGTATTCCCATTTCTTTGAGGACTCACCACATTTGAATGTGATCCACATAGTCAAAGGTTTTAGTGTAGTCAGTTCAACAAAAGTAGATTTTTTCTTTCTGGAACTCCCTTGCTTTCTCCATAATCCAGAGAATGTGGGCAATTTGGTCTCTTGTTCTTCTGCCTCTTAAAAAGCCAACCCTCATGTCTGGTAATTCTTGGTTCACATATTGCTGAAGCCTAGCTTGCAGAAGTTTAAGCAAAACCCTCACTGGTATGTGAAATGAATGTGACTGTTCATTAATTTGAACATTCTTTGTGATTGTATGTCATTTAACCTAATCCTCAGTTTCCTCTTCTGTAAAATGGGAAAAATAATAACTTTAGTATCTAAGTCAGAGGGTTGCTGTAAGTCTAAAATAAGATAATGTAGGTAAAAACTCTGTGTAATAAAAAATAAGCTTGGCCCCAAAGAGGAGACATGAGAAGACACTTCACCCTACTCCTTTGCAGAGGTGGGGGGGGGGGTCACGTTGCATATATTGTCATATATTTTTCAACATATTGATCAATTTTACTGATTTTTTTCCCTTCTTTTTCTTTATTGAAAAAATATCTTGGTTATATTAATCAATCGACAAATCAATAAACATTTATTAAGTACTTACAATGTGCCAGGCACTGTGCTAAGTAAGTGCTGGGATATAAATATGAAAGGGCACAGGGGGAAATTCAAGTGGTTTAAAAACAAAAGCTATCACTAGAAATTCATTTTAAAAATAATGACAACTCTTTGTGAACAAAGCCAATAGATGGGTATATCTTGATCAAAATTACCAAGGACTTGGCTCAGTGTGCATTTGTCTCAGTTACACAACATTATGCTTGGATAGTACAGTTTATTGGCTTGCTCAGGGTAGGAAGCTGTTTCTTCTATAGGAAGTGGACATTATTGACCCTAAATCAGCAGGCTGCATTCTTGAATTATTTTCCCAATAGGGGGAATAATTCACATTGGGTCATCCTTCTCAAACCCCACCAATATTGTCCATATATTCTTGAAAAACACACCAATACGATACAACAAAAATTTATTAAATGCCTTGTGTAAGACATAATTCAAGGCACTGGGATATGAAGATAAAAGGGGGAAAAAGTAGCCCCGGCATTCAAGGAGTTTACATATCATTAAGGGAGAAACTCTATCTAAACAGACAAGTATATATGTGTGTGTGTGTGTGTGTGTGTGTGTGTGTGTGTGTGTGTGTGTGTGTATATGATTTGGGGTTTTAGGAGATTATTTTGGCAGAGGGTGGATTGAAGAGAGGAGAGATTGGAAGCCAAGAGTTCATAGGACGCTATTGTACCTATATGTGAGGTGATGAGGACTGATGCTGGCTGTGTAAGTAAAGACATGATGGAAATAAGAGAAATGGAAGTAGAATAAATAAGACTTGGGCAAAGGATTAGTTACGTGGGGTAAGTGAGAGAGACGTGTCAAAGAAGTTTTTGAACTTTGGCTGACTAGAAAAATGGTGGTCCCCTAAACAGAAGTAGGGAAATTTGGAGAAGGGGTTAGATTTAGGGAGAAATATGAATTGTTTTCTGGTTGAATTTGAGATGTCTATGGGACATCTAAATGAAGCCATCCAGCAAATAGCTAGTAATACAGGAGTGAGGTTCAAGAGAGATAGATCCATATATATATACATATATAAATGCGGGAGCCATAAAACATATAGGCATATGGGGCAGGAAGGTGGTACAGTGGGTTCAAGAGGACCTGAGGTCACATCTGACCTCAGACACTTATTAGCTGTGTGACCCTAGGCAAGTCACTTAACCTAATTGCCTTCCTCCAAAAAAATCATATAGGCATAGAGCTGATGATTGAATGAGTTAATGAGAGAGAAAAGAACAAATCTAGGACAGAGCCTTGGGGGACATCCATAAAGGGCAGGACACAGGATAAAATTAGATAAAGAAAGCTGAGAGGGTCAATGAGATAGGCAAGAGAAGAATTAGGAGATAATTCCATCACTGAAATTCAGAGAGGAAAGAGTAGCTAGGAGGAGGGAGTAGTTAATAATATCAAACACTGCAAAGATGTCAAGACAGGTGTTGGCTTTAACCATGAAGAGATAGCTGGTAACATTGAGGGAGCAATTTCAACTGAGTGGTGAGGTTAGAAGTCAGTTAACAAGGGGTTGAAAAGTGAGTGGGAGGAGAGAAAGGGGAGGCAAGGAGTGTAGGCAGCTTTTTCTCAGAGTAATAATAGCTGACATTTATATAAAACCTTAAAGTTTGCAAAGCTTACTTTACACACATTATAATATTTGAGCCTCATAAAAGCCCTATGAAGTAAGTATTCTGGTGTTTTTAGACCTGTTTTGCAGGTGGATAAACTGAGACTCAGACTTACCCATGGTCTACTAGTAAACAGGAGAGGCAGGATCTGAATCTAAGTCTTCTTGGCTGTAAGTCTGGCATCCTTTCCATTATCCCATCCTGCCTCTCTTTAGTCTGTGACAGAGGTGCCCTTTGTACCTGGGCTACAATACTACCTACTGTAGCAGCAAGCACCCAAGCATCCTCAGGGTTGCTGCCACCACAGGTTCTTAGATCTGCTTTGTTAAAGGAAAGCAACTCAAAATGGGTTAACAAGCTTACTTTAACAGTCAAACATATATTGTTTACCTCGTTCAGGGGAAAAAGGTCAGCACCCTGAACTTCAAAGTATACAGGCAGAATTATCAAGACAGAAACAGATCAAGTAGACAGCTTTCCAAACTGTCCAACCATTACATCCATACCAAATCAACATCTGGGTTTCAACATCTGGGTTTTTCAAAGCCAGGGGGCTCTGGACAACGGCTTCCCAGAATCCAGATCAAATCACAGAACACTTCTCAAAGTGAGCCCCAAAACAAAGCCTCAAATCAGGGTTTATATACCCTTCTCCTGGCTCAGAGAATATAACAACCTTATTGACCCACTGGCCAATCAAGAAGTATCTACTGAAAAACAAGCCTCCCACTCCAGGCTCCAGGTACACTTTAGCCTAGGGGCAGGGAAGATCTTAAAAATTTACATTCCCATTATACCTACTCACTTCTGACCCTTAGCAAGTGTCCCTTACAAAGTGACCCTGGGCAAGTCCTTCAACCTATCTCAGCCTAACTTTCCTCATCTGTTAAATAAAAGAAATAATAGTGCCTATTTCACAAGGGTTTTGTAAGATGAATGAAATAATAGGTAAAGTGCTTTACAAATCAAATAAGGATTAGTTATTATAATAATAATTATTATTATTCTATTGATGTATTTGGTATCCCAAGGGCTTGCTGCCAATTTAGCCATTTCTAAAATCACTCATTGACTCTTTTATGTGCCTGATTAAGTCTGACCTATTTATTGCCACTTTTCATACACTGTAACTATGATAACCTGGTGACTTTAAAGACATATTTAAGGAAAAATGTTCCTAACAGTAGAGCAGGTGAAATAAGAGGCCAGCTCTCCCCTACACACTCAAAGAAGTTGAGAGAACAATTCTCGCTCCTACAAATATAGCCCACTGAGGCTCAATCTAACACAGAGAATTAATCATTTTTTTTTACTGCTAATAAAAAGCAAATAGTCTGTGTGAAGTTAACTTAACCGTATATTACTGTAGTATGACCCATCTGGAGTGGTTTTCCAGAAGCCTAGTAGGGAGGAAGAGGAAGAAGGAAGGAGGTGGTTGATGTTGGCCAGAGGCTTACTCTGCAGGAATCATGGAGCTAGTGGATAGGGACATAAGAAAAAGTTAGTCTTAAGTAGATACCATTTGGATGGAAAATCTATCCAACGTGTCCAATTCAAGTTGGATAGAGAAGATATAACTCATAAAAAGGGGGAAAAAAGCATCAGTCCACCTAATGTAAGGGTCAAAGGAGTAGAAGGTCCACTAGAAGTCAGAAACGCCGAGTGCAAATCCCAGAAATGCAACCTGTGTGACTTTGGCCAAGTTACTGGCCTTTCCTGGGCTTAAGTTTTTTTCACCTGAAAAAATGAGAGATTTACATGCTGTCTCCAGCTTGAAATCCTATCTTGCTGTGATCCTTCCAGTGGTCTAGACAAGCATGAGCTAAACAGGTTCAAAGCAGAAAGTGGCCATGGCATATTTGATACTGTCTTGTCCAGTCTGCTCATTTTACAGATGAGGAAATTGAGGCCCAGAAAAGTTAAATGACTTTCTCAAGTTCACACAGATAAGTAGCGCGGTGAGGATTTGAGCCTAGGTCCCCTGCCTGCAAATTCACTGTGCTTTTCACAACGGCAGATTCCCAAAGAATGGGCGCCAGAGAACAGTCGCTGGGAAGTCCAGAAGGGGTGTGGCTACACATAGGGTGGCTTGAGGAGTGGCACCAGTTGCCACTAGGTTCACAGGATGGGCGAAATAGAAGTCCTCCTTGCTCTCCTTTCATAATTCAAGGCCCTAGATTTTCACTGGTGTGAATGTATCCCTGACTGATATACCTCAAAATCCTTCCACATCTCAGCAGACCTCATGGGCAAAGACTTAGAGAAGAAAGGGGATGTAGAGGTCATCTAGTCCAGCCTCCTCATAGAACAAATTAAGAAATGGAGACACAGATCATATAGGCAATGAGCAGTGGAGTTCACTAGGGCTTGAACCCAGGGCCTCTGACACCCAGTCTGGGGCTGTTTCTGCTGCACAGAGGGTCTAATGAGTTGGGGTTAGCCAAAAACAGTCCAGTACTTGCAGCCAGCCCTGTGGTGATGATGAATATTTAAGCTAGCATGAACCTGAGTGTACATTGAGTTCCACCTCTGATCACTTCCTTGATCAAAAGCTCTGACATTCCTTGGTCTGATCATTCCTATCATTCCTTGCCTATTCTTCACCCTTCTTAAAGTAGTCTTTGGCTTGATCAAGACTGCCAGTCCTGCTGTCCCACAGTACTGGTTCAGTCTATTATCCCAGCTCTGACTTCACATCCTTCCCTTCCCACTCTCTGCCCTATAGTTTACTAGTTCAATTCCACACTGTCCTCTCTCGAAACCTTCACCCCTCCTTCCATCAATGCTTAGCCCTTGCCAAACCTCAACCCTGCCTTACTTCCAGCATCCACCTCCATCCACCTCCTCCACTTGTGGTCATATGCTATTGAATGGAACTGGAGGAAGCTTCTTGATGGTGTTCACTGGATTCATTCCCAATTTATGCTCTTCAGCTTCCACAGGGTCCTCACTGAAACCAGGCAATCCTTTTATTCCTTCCTACTCGATGCCTGGTCTCACTCCCCAGAGAAAGGATTCCAAACCTTCTCTCCTCAAACCTAGCTCACCTCCTATTCCCATTGTCTCAGCAGAGGACCTCACTTCATCACTAAGAAAATCTGGGCTATACTACTTGAACTCCCTCGTCTCCCTTTCTCTTCTTTTTGCTAATTCAATTTTATTTTGTTTCCAGTTTCAAAGTCTCCCCTTCTTCCCAACCCTTCATTAAGAAGGCAAGAAATATAAAAAACTCTTCTCTTCATCCCAAAACACCTTGACATCATTACCAGACTCTTCCTTTCCTCCATGAGGTGGCCCCTTCTCCATGCCAAGAACAACCTTTCTACATACACTCCTAATAGTATCCCCTATACCATTTTATCCAGTAGATTACCCCGCAATCTCTCCTCTCTTCTCTTTTTCTCCCCCCTCTTCCTTTCTTTTCTCTCTCCCTGTCTCTGTCTCCCTCTATCTCTCCACTCTCTTCCTTTCTTCTCTCTGTTTCTCTGTCTCTTTCTCTCTCCTGATCTACTGGTTCCTTCCCTATAGCCTTCAAACATGCCCAAATCTTTCCCATTTCAAAAAGGATACTTTCCAGTGCACCAGGCAACCTCCTTGACCTGCCCAAGTTCCAAGTGCCAAGTAGTGAGGGCGCCTAAATGAGAACTCCGCTCTGCTGAATCCCACTTCAGTGCCTCTGGCAGGCTGTGACCTTCCAGTCAGGGAAACTGGTTCTCAGTATGTTTAGAACAAACTCAAAGACTTCTCAGCCAGACCTTGTATGTTTGACAGGAGTCTTCCCCCCACCACCCCCTATCTCGCATCCCCTTAGAGATTCCTTTACTTCATTAGAGGACATACTATTATCGATAGTAACGATACTGCCTTACCTTGGCACGGTCCAGTGGCAAGCGCATCTACATCCATAAACTCCTCTGCTCCTCCTCATAACCCAAAGCAGGAAGGGAGTGAATATTAAAATTCCTGTTTGATGGGTGAGACTACTGTTAGCTAGTAGCCCCCAAAGCTGGGGCCTCTCGACTCCAAGTCTTGGAGTCTTCCGGAAAGGGGTCTGAGCCTGAGTAGGGAGGGCACTCAGCACTAGTGGAGGACAGCAGGGGCAAGACATCTTCTCCTTTCCACCAGCTAGCCTTGGTTAGCTGTCACCCCTAGGACTTCAGTTGTGGCAGGGGGTTCCACGGGTTCCCTTAACTAGCCAATCCTTCCAGACTCTCACGGGTCCTGCACCTCCTTCTCAGACTTCAGGGTGTATCTTCATCCTGGAACTAGTGACTTCCTTTTCAAGTAGACTGGGATGGGAAAGAGGTCTTTGCTGAAAGGGAAGGCCTAGTGTCTTTGCATTTGCACGACCACACCATGAGGGCTACATGGCCATACTTGAACCCCCAAATGTAATTCACTATTTCTCATTCTATAGAATTACTTTTTAAATTAAAAAAAAAAATCCTCTGATCACTTAACTCCCTGTCCTTAAGTTGGGCCACTTAAAAGTTACTTATTCAGGAGCAGCAAGGTGGTGCAGTGAATAGAGAGCACTGGCCCTGGAGTCAGGAGGACCTGAGTTCAAATTTGACCTCAGACACTTTACACAAGACTAGCCATGTGACCTTCGGCAAGTCACTTAACCCCAACTGCCCTATTTCCCCCCCCCCCCCCCCCCGCAAAAAAAGTGACATATTCAAACCTAACAAATAGACTAGAGATTTTGTGTAATGATAGTGTATTTAGGAACTTCCTTCTCTGGTCTCCAGTTTCCTCATCTATAAAATGTATGACTTGTTTGGTATCCCAGATATACACAAAACTAACAGATGTGTATGTGTGTTGGTGATCAAAAGTTGTTGGTGGAGGAACCTTAGGCCTCAAGGTCACATGTGGCCCTCTAGTTCTTCAAGTGGAGTCCCAGCCGTGGTATAGATGCTTGACCCAAAGAGGTCATCAATAAGAAGAAATTTCCTATATATACCAACTGATTGATAGCAGGACTTTTTGAGACAGCAAAGAATTGGAAACAAAGTACATGTTCATCAATTGGGGAATGGCTGTAAAGTGGTTACACAAATGTAACGGAACATTACTGTGCTTTAAGAAATGAAGAATATGATGACTATAGAGAAGCAAGGAAAGATTGAGCTGAACTGATACAGAGAGAAGTAAATAGAGCCAAGAAAACAACACACCCAAGAACTACAGCACTGTAAAAGGAAAGTACAAAACAATCAAGAGTAAATGTCATAGAACTGCAGAAAAGCTTGGCCCAGTAGAAGAGATATAAAATACCCCACCCCTCTCCTTTGCAGAAATGGGAGGTCCATGGGTATGGTACATTGCATTTATTATCAGATTATTTCGTATATTGGCTTTTTTTTCTCTTCTTTTCTTTTTAAAAATGTTGTTTATCAAATGGAATTGCTCCCTGAGAAGGAAGATACTCAAAGAAATTCTGGTGATGAAAAAAACAAAAGATGCCAATAATTTTTTTTTTAATGTGAGAGTTGGGTTAGATGATCTGTGAAATGCTCCCCAGTGGATATAATACTCAGCCTCAGTTTCCCATTTGGGAGGAGCTGCTACAAATAAAGCAGCTAGGAATATTTTCTATCCAGACAGGTCCCCTTTTTCCCTTAAGACTTTGATGATAAAGCACTGGCTATAGACTCCTATTGGATATTACTGTGGTGCTGCAAAACATTTGCTCAGATCTGCTATGACACCCACAACCTGTGCATTTATTTCCTCATCTCCCTGCCAAACTGAATTTAATCATCTTTTGGCTACTTTCGCCATGCTAGTGAGGATCTTTAGGCTGACTTGATTTGTGCTTTTTGGATTATGGAACCTGAACATTTTTTTCATATTGTTATTAACAATTTGTCCATATGTTGTCTGTTTTCATCCTTTGAGCAGCCTCCATTAGGGAGTATGCATTACTAGTATTAGATAGTCCCCAGTTCCATAGAGACATACCTTGGAGATGGTGTGACTAGGTTCTGGACCACCACAAAGAGAGTGAATATTGCAATAAAAGGAATCACACAATTTTTTTTTGGTTCCCCAGTGCATATAAAAGTTATGTTTACACTATACTGTGTATAGTGGAAATGTAGGCCATTAATTATGTAGTAGTAGTATGTCTTAAAAATGTGCATACCTTAATTAAAAATACTTTATGGCTAAAAAATGCTAACCATTATCTGAGTCTTTAGCAAGTCCTAATCTTTTTCTGGTGGAGGGTCTAGCCTTGATGTTCATTTCTTTGTCTGAAAATTGCCTGTTCGTATCCTTTGACTATTTATCAATTGGGGAATGGCTTGTGGTCTTAGAAATTTGATTCAGTTATCTACATATAGTTGAGAAGTGAGGCTTTATCAGAGAAACTTGCTGTAAATTTTTTTTCTCAATTTTCTGCTTTCCTTCTACTCTTCTTGGCTGTATTGGTTTTGTTTATGGAAAACCTTTTTAATTTAATGTAATCCAAATCATTCATTTCACATCCCATGACGCTCCCTATCTCTTGTTTGGTCATAAACTCTTCCCTTATCCATAGATCTCGAAGTTAAACTATTTCATGCTTCCCTAATTTGCCCATATCACCCTTTATGTCTAAAATCCTGTACCCATTTTGACCTTATCTTGATGTACGGAGTTAGAGGTTGTTCTATACCGAGCTTCTACCAAACCGTTCTGCAGGTGCAAAATAGTGAGTTTCGCTCCCCAAAACCTGGATCTTCAAAACTACATTATTATGGCCATTTACTACCGTGTGTAATGCACCTGATCTATTCCAGTGATCCACCACTCTATTTCTGAGCAAGTACCATAAAGTTATTGATGCAATACATGGCAACTGCATCTTTTAACTTTCAGGCCTGCTATATTTCTTTTTTTCTTCTCTGAAACAATTCTGTACTTGGCGAAATAAAATGATGAGCTCTGGGTCCCATTGGCTCCACCGAGCCCAGAGTGCGTCTGCGGGCCGATTGCTTTGGCCTGGGAGAATCGATAGTTCCCTGTGGTGGATATATTGCTCCTGCCTGGCCCGTCACTGGCGCTGGGTCGCGACGAGAAGCGGGAGTTTCGAAGGGCGCTCCGGTCTCGTCCGCCTCCACGCTCGCCGGGTCTTCTTGCACTGTCTGGGCAGAATCGGGGAAGCTGCCGCCATGTCCGAGGCCTATTTCCCGGTAGAGTCGGGGGCTCTTGGGCCGGAGGAGAACTTTCTGTCCCTCGACGACATCTTGATGTCCCACGAGAAGTTGCCGGCCCGCACCGAGACGCTCCTGCCCCGCCTGGGAGGCCTCTGTTTGGAGCGCAGCAGCAGCAGCGGAGGCAGCGGCGGAGAGAGCGAGCTTGGCATCCCGGAGGTAACGCTCCCAACCCACGTTCTGCAAAGACTACAATTCCCTGCAGGCGCTAGGGCGCCGTGAGGGACGCCTTCCTGGCTTTGTACCGCACGGAATGGTGGGAGTTGTAGTCAGGGGCGGAGGGAAGCGCCGCGCATGTTCGGTGGGTGGGGAGCGCGTGCGCACAAGCGCTTCTAGCCTCCCTTGTTTCCTGAACCTGCAATTCCAAGTTCGGGGCACCGGGGCGTCAGTTTGTATTGAGTCCCCGTATTCATCTTTTTGTTGTGGGTCAGTCGTTTCTGCCCAGTCGGACTCTCCGGGACCCCATTTAGGGTTTTCCTGCCAAAAATACTGGAGAGGTTTCCGATTTCCATGTTCAGCTCATTTTACAGATGAAGAAACTGAGGCAAAAGTCAAATGACTTACCCAGGGTCACACAGCTAGTAAGTGTCCGAGGCCAAAGAAATATCTTCTTTAAAAAGATCCAAGGGGTTCTTTACCCGAGGTGTTTTTAAAGAAAATATTTTGTATTTCAGTATAATTGGTTTTTTGTATAAAAACCTTGTTTTGAGGAAGAGTCGGTAAGCTTCTCTGGGCCAAGTCAAGTTTATTGTCGTAGCAGTTATTAGGCGCCTTCTGTGTGCCAGGCGCGGTGCTGCAGAAGTGGGCTGGGACTTGGGTGAGAAGGAGGATGAACCCCAGCACTGCACGCTTAGGGTCCTCAGCTTTCCCGTCAAGCCCAAATCCAAGACAGTTCTCTTCTTATCTGTCAGACCGAGAGTTGTGAAAGATGGCAGCCTCCTGGTACAGTGCACTCAGGACACCCGGGTTCAGATCTAGCCCCCGACGCCGGCTGTGTGACCCCAGCACGTCACCCGAGCCTCTCTCTGCCTTGGTCTCCTCTTCTGTAAATTGCAGTGTTGACAGCCCCCACCCCCAGGGCTGTTGAGGAGGCTAATGCTTGAGCTTAGAGCGTGCCTGGTACATAGAGCTATGTAAATGTTACATTGTTATTAAACTAGATACAACTTGTCTTTACACCCAGATCTGCCCTAGCTTGGAACCTCCTTTGGTCTGTGCAGACGCCCACCATCCCGCTGCCCCCAGGTTTGGGAGCCTAGCATCATCCCCAGCCCTTCCCTGTCCTGCAGGCTCTATCCATTCTGCCTCTCCCAACGTCTTTCTCACTGTCTTTTCTCTCCTCAGGGCGCAGCTGCCCTAAGCTGGGGCTTTCTGATGTCTCTCTGGGAATGAGTCCATCACTTTCTAAGCTGGTCTCCCTGCCTTGGTGTCCCCTGCTTTGTTAGCAGCCTTTAAGCTAAATAGCTGCATTTTGTGTTGTCTGTTCTCATCAGCCCATCCACCGAGAGCTGGGATTCTGTCCTTTTATCTTCTTGTCCCCAATTGACCTTTAAGTGACATTAAGCCTTTTGTGGTCCTTCACTGGCCCCACCAACCTCAGCTCACACTGAACATCAGTGCTCCGGACACTTCTGCGGCTCTCTTCTCTGCATCCTCGGTCCCCTGCCCTCGTGTCCATCTTTGGTAGCTTTAAACCTCTCCTGGGCAATGAGAGCCCTTTGCATCCAGATGTCTTTGGAGACTCTCTCATTTCCTCTTCGCTGGAATTGTTTCTCTTTGTGTCTTTTTCAGAAATGTTTTTGTTGTTTTTTTTTACTATCCCTGTCACTTTCCAGTGACATCCCTACTTACCAGTAGAATAAGTAGAGACTAGGAAATGAAAGCAAAACATCTAAAGGTGACTGCCTTGTTCCATGCTTCCTGTCTGCCACCTCTTTGCTGATACCGTGTTTCCCCGATAATAAGACACTGTCTTATTAATTTTTTTGGAAAGAAAAACACCAGAGGGCTTATTTTCAGGGGAGGGCTTATGTTGTCCTGCCTCAGCTCTCCTCCGCGGCACTGCTCTCAATGGCGTCAGCAAGAAAATCACTGGGGAAGAACAGGATGAGGCCCTCACTGCTGCAGCTCTGATTGGATGCAGCTCAGAGCTCCGCGTGCATTTCAGGGGGGGGGGGAACGGTGCATACAGAGGGTACCGTAATGTAGCGTGTAGCGCAGGGGATCACCTTCACTACAGTAGCAATCTCAACAGGGCTAATTTTCTGGGGAGGGCTTATTTTAGAAGAATCTTACACAGTAAGGGGAGGGCTTATTTTCGGGATAGGTCTTATTATCGGGGAAACACGCACCATTACCTGCTTCAGGTTGGGATTAATCACTGCCTTGATTAGAATTCGTCTTTTTTCTTCTTATTGTGATCATTGTAAATGACTGTCCTAGTTCTGGTTACTTTACTTTGTATAATTATGAGTCTTCCCAAGTTCCCCTTAATTCTTGCAGTTTCTTGTGACCTAATGTTATTCTGTTAAAGCTGTCTACTGTAATTTGATCATCCATTCCCCATTTGATACCAAGAACCTGCTTTCTTTCTGTTCTTGACTATTAAAAAAGTGCACCTATAAATATATACATTTTCTTCTGTTCTCCTCTGTCTTTGACTCCCCCGGAGCATAGGCCTGGTAGTAGTATCACTCCTCAGAGTGTATTCAATATGGCTTCTTTCACAATTCCTCCTGCATCTTTAGCTGTGGTGTTCCCCAACGGCAGAAGTTCTGCTTGGATGGCTTTGGAAAGCAGTATTTGGGGGCTGGAATCCCAGTCCTGGTCAGAGTCAGATCAGGGCCCTCATCCCTCTGCTACCTCTGATAAGGTGTGCAACTTTAAGGAAGTCAGTTACCTTCTGGGAACCTTAGCTTCCTCCTTTGTAAAGTAATGGCATGAGGCTAGATGACCTTTCATGACATGGCCAGCTCTGTAGGTATGGGGTGGCCTAGGCCCTGGAGAGTAGCCTAGATGTCCCTCCCAACTCTGAGATTGTGACTGAGTCCATTCCAGCCTTGCTAGACTTCTGCTCATTTCTCTAGCTGTGAGACCTTGGGTAAATCACCCTTCTCTGGGCCTCACTTTCTTCCTCAAAATACTGGGTTAGACTAGATGATCGCCAAGGTCTTTTTCTACTATGACATTCTGTGGTATAATGACTTAGCCTTTTTTATAGCTCTTTTATGCCACTTAGCTATAATATACAATTACTTGTAGCTCTTTGGGTGTCTTACTCTCCTCCTAAGCCTCTGGTAGACTATCAGACTTCAGGACACAAAGTCTTTCCAGATTCCCCAGTTTGTGTCCTCTCCCTTTTGAAATTACTCCATCTATATTTTGCACTTAGCAATATAGCTGTTGTATCCTTCCAACAGAACATAAGCTGCTTGGGGGCAGACCCCTGACCCAGTGCTTTGCACTTAAGACATTTTTGTTGAATTAGGCACTTTATATAAATAAATTATTATTATACAATATTATAGATTTGAACAAGACCAGATTAAAGGTGTCTTAAGTCTGAGGCCTTGCAGCTCACTAAAAAGACTGTGCCACAGAATCATAATTTTCAAGGCCTTGAGGGATCAATTCTCAAGATATCTGAAGAGGAGGAAGATGCCAAATGAATGTAAAAATTCTGCCATGACTGTCAAAAGTGGGATTGCTAAAATATCAGTAACTACTAAGTGACTCGTGTGCCTACTGTCTCATCTCTACAGATTTTTAGAGAATAATTTTCATACCTGTTGAGAGCATCCTTGATGAAATTATGAGTCACCACCTGAAAGAGATCCCACAAGGAAAACTTACAGGAATATCATAGTTAAGTTTCAAAGCTCCTAAGTTTAGGAGAAAATATTGGCAGCAACAAGAAAAAAACAATTTAAATACCATGGAGCTACCGTAAGGATTACACAATGCCTAGCAGTTACTGTGTTGAAGGACCGTAGGTCTTGGAATACTATATTTTGGTTGGTTTGTTTGGTTTTTTTTGGAAGGGGAAAGGCAAGGTAGTTGGGGCTAAGTGACTTGCCCAAGGTCACACAGCTAGTAAGTGTGCCAAGTGTCTGAGGTCAGACTTGAACTCAGGTCCTCCTGATTCCAGGGCTGGTGCTCTATTCACTGTGCCACCCAACTCCCCCTGGAAAACTATATAGAGCAAAAGCTTACAAACAAGGGTAACTTACCCAGAAAAATGAAGTATAATCCTGAATGAAAGAAAGGGACATTTAACAAACTCAAAAGACTTTCAGGTTTTTGTGACAAAAAAACCCAGAATTTAAAGGAAAATTTGACTTATAACAGGAGATATAGAAGAAATATAAGGTAAACATTAAGGACCATTTATAAGGGTTTCAAATTGTTTCCTTCATATATGTGAAAATATTAGCAGTATTCTTGTGATTTCATCATTATTTGGGTAGTTTAAAGAAAGGCATGGGCTGAGCTGAGTATGATAGGGTGATTCTAAAAAAAAACTGCAGGGAGAGGTAAAAAGGAGTCAGGCATAAAAGGAAAAATTGATACAGAAGAAGCTAGTGGGCAGGAGGGTGGGTAGTGCTGAAACTTTACTGTTATGAGGAACGGGTTAAAGAAGTAACTATATATATGTATACATATATATATATAAAGGTATAAAATCTTCTAAATGCAGAAAGGAATAAGAGGACAAGGGGATGAAGTGGGGAAGAGGTGAGGAAAAATAGGAAGGAGAAAAACTTTACAAGTCGTAGCTTAGAGTGTGAATGGGACATATTTACCCATAAAATGGAAAGGGATATCAGATTAAAAATTTGAATTCAACAATATATTGCTTTCAGAAAAGGTTAAAAAAAACAAGGAAATACACACAAAGATAAAATAAAGACCAGGGGTAGAGTTTGTTATGTCAAAAAAGCAGGGACAGTAATCGTTATTTCAGACAAAGTTAAAGTTAAAATAGATTTAATCAAAAGTGAAAAATAGAGAAACTGCACTGTGTCAGCAATATTATTCAGTATTGTTTCCGACTATTTGAAATACCTGGACAGCCTGCCAAAACAGACACAGGAACTATATGGACATAAACATAAAACACTTTTTATACAAATAAATTCAGATCTAAATAATTGAAGAAATAATTATTATTCCTAGGTAGGTAAAGCTAATATAATTTTTTAAATGACAGTTTTACCTAACTGATCTATTGATTCAACACCATCCCAATTAAATAATTATTTTACTGAGAAAAAATAATAACAAAGTTCATTCAGAAGAACAGAAGGTCAGGAACTTCAAAGAAACCAGGGGAAAAAAAGATGTAAAGGAAGTAGATTCAGCAATATCAGACCTTAAAGTATATTATAAGGTAAGAGCATTGTTGAAGTGTAAAAAGGGGAAGTATGATGTTTTAGAATTAAATTAAATTTTATTTTAAATTAAAATTGTCTTATATAAATTAAGTCTATGTAGCCAAGAATAGAAGGAATGTAAAAAAACTTTCATAGACAGTCTCTCAGGATGTGATTGGGTTGGAATATTGCTGTGGTGTAGAAAATGAAGAACTGGTTAATTTAGAAACACATGGAAAGACTTGGACTTATAAAGGAAGATGCTATCCACCTTCAGATGATAGGAGGAAATAAACGAAGTATGTTCTTACATATATGTGTATGAGTGTATATATTTGCATGTTTATAAATATCTCTTTATATATGTATGTATTTATTTATTAATCTCCATACTTAATTTTAGCTTTCTTTAGGGTGGGGGCGGGGAAGGAGGGAAAAAATAAAGTAAAAAGTGCACAGCAGAGAATAAAAGAAAACCAAGAAGGAAGCAAAGAAAAGCTGGGCAGCACTGAAAACTATGTGTAGTATTTATTATACAGATTTTCTTGAGATGGAAATTTATGGTTTTATATTGAATCCTCTCATATTGTCTGCTGTGTACATGGCAGTGTTGGGTTTTTTTTTTTAATTTTCTCATTTAGTATTTAAGTTTAAAATTTTTTTTAATTGTATAAAAAATCATGGGGGCAGCTAGGTGTTGCAGTGAACAGAGCACCGGCCCTGGAGTCAGGAGGACCTGAGTTCAAATGTGGCCTCAGACACTTAACACTTGCTAGCCCTGTAACCTGGGGCAAGTCACTTAACCCCAGTTGCCCAGCCTTCCCCCTTCCAAAAAGCAAAAAAAAAAAAAAATTATGATAAGGGAATAGACCAGATTTTACACAGGGTATTCTACAGCAGACCATGTCTTTACAATCACACAATTGACTGAAAGGGACCGAGAATTTGAGACTTCATTGCACTTAAAATTTCTCGACAGTTTTTTGAAACGTTTGATTTAATAAAGTAGAATACCATCCTCAAAGCCCAAAAGGTATCTTCCGCCATGCAGATGTTCTATCTTTGGTAGACAGAACAACAGAGATCACTTTGTCCAGTCCTTCCGTAAGAGGAATAAAAGAAGGGGATAAATACATGTTAAAGGGTTGTGCCACTGTCCTGGAGAACCTTCATCATAAGAATTTGGAAGAGGGATTTCCTACGGAATGTAAGGTCCTCCCAATGCCCCTGCTTACAGATAGATGATCTATTCATTGCATAAGGCCCCCAACACAGCAGGGCCTCCAAAATGAACTTGTTGATCAAATAAAACCCCTACCCAGTCAGTCAACATGATTATTTTGTGTGCCAGACTCAGTGCAAAAACATGCAGAGCTTGCACTCTAATGGGAGGGACAACATGCAAAAAACTGCCCATGCAAGATGTATGCAGTGTGATTGGAGAGTAATCCCAGAAGGAAGGGATAAGCAAGACCAAAGAAGTGGATGGATATGCCCATTAATGGCTATGATATTCAATGGGATGAATATTCCAGGGAACTGGTACATGTACCTATGACAGATACAGGGGGTCTCTAGTGCCCGTTTAGTCTTATTAAAGCTCGAAACTGTACTGAGACTTTTGGGACCCTCTCCAGATATCCTGTGGAGAGACAGTGTACTAGGCAAATAATTGAGAAGGAGGAAGAAAGTTGGAGTGCGTTTGGGAAATTATACAGTACTTCTACTGACCAAACCCATCTTTTAATGCTAGTAATGCTGTATGACTAGATCTCTGAGGAATTAAAATTGTAGCTCACTATAAGGGAATGGAGAACTGGGTGGTGGGTACAGATAGGTTAAAGCACACTACCCCTGATGAATTACATTTTAAAAAGTAGATTAAAGTACATCATCAAAGAGATATACAACCACAGAAAGGTAGGGACTGATTATAGCAACCAAACTAATGGTGTCCATTTGTCAATTGAGAAAGACTTAAGAAACACCTACTATGTGCTGAGCACTGGAGACAAACGCAAAAATACAAAACCTGCTTTTCAAGGAGCTTTCATCCTGTTAGAGGAGTATACATAAGGAATAGCAGAATAAATACAAAATATAAGGTAGTTAGCTACAGGATAGCGTTGGAGGGCCCAGGCAGTCGGGGAGCTCAAGGAAGATGTCCTGCAGAAGGAGGTGCTTGGGCCATGTCTTAAAGGAGGTTGTGGTTCTGCAGGGCTAATGTGAGGAGTGAGTTCATTCCAGGATTGAGAGATGATCCCACCAAAAGCCTGGCACCTGGAAAAGCAGCACTGTCTATGGGGAACAGAGAGGGGTCCATCTTCTTGGACCCTGGACTGGGGATAAGGGAGTAATGTATAATGAGATAAAAGAGGTGATTTGGGGCCAGGTTCTAAAGGGCTTCACTAGCCAAAACAAGGGGCATATACTTTATCCTAGAGCAGGGGTGGAGACCTTTGAAGCCTTGAAGCCACATGTGGCCTTCTAGGTCCTTGGGTGCAGCTTTTTGACTGAGTCCAAGTTTTGCAGAACAAATCCTTTTATGAAGGGGATTTGTTCTGTGAAGTCTGGAATCAGTCAGAGGGCTGAACTGGAGGACCTAGAGGGCCACATGTGACCTTGAGGCTCCAGGTTCCCCACCCCTGTCCTAGAGGCAGTTGAGAACTACTGGAGTTAATTGAGTAAGGAAATAAAGCCACAAGATACGTGCACTCAAGAGAAATTGCTTTGGCAGCTGCAGGAAAGAGGAGGGAGACACGTGAGGCAGGGAGAGCAGCTGGGATTGTCCAGGCCAGAGTGGGTGAGGGTCTGAGCTAGAGAAGACCCTCGTGAGGACAGAGGGCAAAGCAGTATGATTTGTTGACTGATTAGATGGAGGGTGAGAAGGAGAAAGTTGGAGGAGGGGGGGAGTCAGGGAGGTAATAAATGCTCTTTGAAACAGTCAGTAGACTGGAGCTCAGGACTGAAACCCAAGCTGGCCCTGGGAGTTGTCTGCCTAGAGATGATAATCATGAGATGACTAAGGGAGAGAGTGTGAGGAGGGAAAAGAAGGGGGCCCAGGGCAGAACCATGGGGTGCACTCACAGTTATGGGGCATGATATGGATGATTAGCCAGCAAAAGAGACAGAAGAGGCAGACATCCAGGCAGGAGGAGATTGAAAGAAAGCTGTGTCACCAAAGTGCAGAGAAGAGAGAGTGGGTATCTGGGTCAGGCCAACAGAGCAAGGAGGAGGAGGGCTGGGAAAAGACCATTGGTAAAGGCCATTTTTAGTTGAGTGATGAGATTAGAAACCATTTTGTAAAGGGTCAAGTGAGTGAGAGGTGAAGAAGTGAAAGCACCTTTTTTTTTAGGAGTTTGGCTTAGAAATGGAGGTGAGATGGTGAATGATGGCAAAGGCTTTGTTTTGTTTATTTTTTATAAAGATGACACAGGTATATTTGAAGGCAGTGGGGAAGGACCAGTGTCTGTGGAGAGACTGAAAATTTTCAGAAAGGAGATGACTGAGGGAACAGTTTGCTGGAGAAGATAGAAGGGGATGTGGTCAGAAACACATGTAAGACCCCAGAAGACCTTCCACCTCCTGGATGTGAACTGGCTCTCATCTCATGTGGAAGAGGTCTGAGGAAAGGTCCCTTCTCCAAACCTGTGGGTGGAAGGGGTCCCTGATTTATGGAAGGTGTGAGCAAGAGCCACCATGGGTTCCAAGGCTTGGGTTTCATTGTCTACTGTTGGAGGGCACGTCAGTGAATTCAAAGATCCCTTAGAGTTTAAGGTACCAACTGATATATGGTGTGCATCAATACAATTATTTAATATAATAGGAAAGTGGCACCATTTAGTTCAGGGAATAAATACAAGTCAGGTCTCTTTTGTAAAATTTTTTTTAAGTGGGTGGGAAGTTGTACAGTCAGACTGATGGAAGAAAAATACCAGTCTTGTTGAGCTTGTTGTCAGCAGAAGGAATGAACTGGCAGTCGGGAAGACAGCCTGCCCAGGTGTTTCACATTTGCACTGTTTATTGAACACTATCAGGAAGTCCTGTAAGAACATTTAGATTATTTCCAAAGATGGACTCACTTGGTAGATTTGAATTATGCTGAAACTTTCCTTTATACTCAGGTTTTGTTTTCAGCCTGTTTCTTTTTCTTTTTTTTTTTTTAAAGCAATTGGAATTAAGTAACTTGCTCAAGGTTACACAGCCAGTTATTTTGTGTGGCTGTTAAGTATCTGAGGCTGGAATTGGTCCTCCTGACTCTGGGGCTGGAGATCTTACTCACTGCGCCACCTAGCCACTCCTCAGCCTATTTTGATGTGTTCGTCAGTTTTCTTTCTTTCTTTTTTTTTGGAGGGCAGTTGGGGTTAAGTGACTTGCCCAAGGTCACACAGCTAGTAAGTGTTAAGTGTCTGAGGCTGGATTTGAACGTAGGTCCTCCTGACTCCAGGTCCAGTGCTCTATTCACTGCGCGTCAGTTTTCTTTCTCTGGTTTGTTGTGAAAATTATTTCAGCCCCCTCAGTTCACTTTTCAGAAAATGATTACAGAATCCTCTGCTATTGACAGTCGTTCAGTGAGAAAGGCTGAACTTATCTGATGGTTTCTCTTTTATGTTATGTGCATTTTGTATTTGATTTGTCTGTTTTCTGAGTCTTTGCCTTTATTTTCTTATCTAGGGCTCAAAATTGGAAATCCCTCTGTGGCTGGCAAAAGGACTTTATGATAACAAAAGAAGGATCCTTTCTGTGGAACTCCCCAAGATTTATAAAGAGGGGTGGAGGACAGTGTTCAGTGCTGATGCCAATGTGGTTGATCTTCATAAAATGGGCCCCCACTACTACGCCTTTGGCTCTCAGCTCCTGCATTTTGACAGTCCAGAGAACCCAGATGTGTCTCAGACACTCTTACAGGCAAGTAACTGACATGAAGTCTTAAAGGTTGGGTTTCTACTGGTCCCTTTGCTTCAGGAGTATAGAAGGATGTAAGAATAGTCAGGAAGCAGGTAAACATTCTTGTACTAAAAATTGTGAAGTTAATATTGATCCCTAGTCCAAATCAGGCCATCCATTCTGTCTGCACCCCCAAACCTTACTTCTCTACTGTTGTATTTGCCTAGCAAGAGTTGGTAGGGACCCACAGGAAGCCCCAGAACAGAGGGAAAGATGTCAAGTCCCAGAGGCCTGTATTTAGTCCAAGCATGGCCTGTCCAAGGACCTTAGTGGAAGTCTGTGAGCTTCTTGTTTCCTTTTCCCATCGTCCTTTCTGTTTGCTGGACAAGCCCAAATTCCTGGCATCTAACCTTACTAAATACTATAATATTTTGATCGTTTTTAATAATTACTCTTACTCCTTCGTCTGTTATCTAACAAACCAACCTTCCCACTTGCTTTTTGGGATTGAAGCAGCCCAAAGCTTTTATTCCCTCTTCTGACTCGGGCTGAGCAGTTGGCTAGACACATTTGTTCCTGAGGACTGTGCTGACATCACCAGACAGACTGATGGATAAACAAAGATGTTTTGTCTGACAAGGTGTTACCATATATAAATTGATGATGCTATTTTCATTGCTAATAGTAAACAAAAATGGCTTTGTCTGATTTTAATTCAGAAAACATTAGCGCATAGAAATTGGAAACAAAAGAATATAGCAATGGGAGAAATTCAGGCTTATGAAATTGCTTTGAAAAGAGGAAAATCCCTTTTTCTAGGTCTTTAGGAATAGGCTTCTTAATTTGATTTTTTTTCCAGTGAGTTTTCTGTCTCCATTGATTTTTTTTGAGTTGCTTTATCTAAACTCTGATAGCCACCTGTCAGCAGAGATAAATGATCATTACATAGGAGAAGAAAAAGAAATCCAGGGTTTTTATTTCTTGTTGAAAGCCCTGATCTGTAAAATTAGGGGATTGGACTAGGTGACATCAAATCAATCAGTTAACAGGCATTTGGATTTTTTTGCTTTTTGGAGGAGGAAGGGCAGGGAAATTGGGGTTAAGTGATTCATCCAAGGTCACACAGCTAGTAACTGTTAAGTTTCTGAGGCTGGATTTGAACTCAGGTCCTCCTGACTCCAGGGCTGGTGTTCTATTCCCTGTGCCACCTAGCCGCCCCTTAACAGGCATTTATTAGGAGGCTGCTAGGAGCCAGACACTGGGGACACAAAGACAGAAAAACCACCCCTGCCCTCAAAGGGCTTCCCATCCACCTGGAGAGACAGTGTATGTATATGTCAGTAAAGACAGCTGGGGCTACAATGCATGAGAGCAGTGGAGGGAATCTGCTTCAGGATCAGCTTTTTGAGACCATGGCCAGTCACAAAGTCTCAGCCTCAGTTTCCTCATTTGCAAAATGGTGCTGGTAAGAGCACAAAACACTTTGCACACATTAAAATACTATAAACACTAGCTATTATTATAGACAATAAATCCAAGTGGTTTAGGAAGAAGGGCACTAGCAGTCCCGGGGATCAGCAATGACTTAGTAGTGCTCGAATGGAGTCTTGAAGAAGAAATGAGGATTCCCTCTGGCAGCAGTGGAGGAGGAAGTGCATTCCAAGCTTGGGGGGGGTGGGGAGCAGTGCAAAAGCCTAGAGATAGAAAGGGAGGAGAGGGATGGAGGGAGGGGAGGGGAGAGAGAGAGGAAAGAGAGAGAAGAGGAAGGGAGAGGGGGGAGAGAGGAGAGAGAGAAAGGAAGAGAGAGAGAGGAAAGGAAGAGAGAGAGAGAGGAAAGGGAGAGAGAGAGGGAGTGTGTGTGTGTGTGTGTGTGTGTGTGTGTTAGAAAGAAAGCCAACTGAGCTGGACCACAGCTGGGAAGGGGAGGCAGAGACGACACGTTGGGAGCAGGTTAAGAGCAGCAGAAGAATTTGCATCTTATCCTCAAGGTAATAGGAAGCCAGGGAAGTTTTTTGAGTATAATAATAATGTGGGCATATGTGCATTTAAGAAACACACTCCACTTTGAGCCCAAGGGCTGCAGGGATAGGTTTTAGGGTGTCACTTAACTTGGATAGAAGAAGAAAAACGACATCTTTATTTTCACTAACCTCTAACTAACATTTATCATTTCCTTCAGTTATTTAAAAACATTATCATAAAAGATCTGTAAACTTCAGCAACCTGCCAGAGGGGTCCATGAAACAGAAAAGGTTAAGGGCCCCTGGGATAGGGGGAGGAGAGTCAAAGCAGAGGGACCAACTAGGAAGTTATCATAACAGTCCAGGTGATGAACCAACGTGCGGACTTTGTGAAGAGTGACAGATGGACGTGTAAACAGGCCAGGATTTTGCAACTGATTACAGGACAAGGTGGGGCAGTGGGTGGAGTACTGGGCCTACAGTCAGGAACACCTGGGTTCATCCCGGACACTGACTAGCTGTGTGGGGGCTAATAGTTCACTTCTGTTTGCCTCAGTTTCCTCAACAATAAAATGAGGCTAATACGAGCACCTCCCTCATAGGTTTGTTATGGGGCTCAAATGAGATAATGTTTGTAGAGTGTTTAGCACAGTGCCTGGAACATACTATGGTTCTATGTACATACTACCAGTTATTATTGCCTGAATATGTGAGATGAGAGAAAGGGCGCAGTCCAGGATAACGCTGGAGTTGCAAACCAGGGAGACCAGAAGGATAGGACAGAAACAAGGACATTCAGAAGATAGTAGGCTTAGAAGGGAAAGGCAGTAAGTTCTCTTCTGGTCGTGTTGAGTTTGAGATGTCCATGGGGCATTCAGGTTTGATGTGTCCATGAGCAGTTGGTGCTATGGGACAAGAGCTCAGGAGAGGGTCTGGGACTGGATATATAGACCTTGTGGTCGTCTACGTAGACATGAGAGTTAAATCCGCAGAGGCTCATGAAGTCATCAGGACAGAGAGCAGAGAAGATAAGAGGGCCCAGAGCAAAGCAGACTGAGAAGGAGGAGTCACACAGGTAGGAGGAGACCCAGGAAAGAGCAGAGAAGAGAGTGTGTCTAGGAGAGTCAGATGCTACAGAGGGGTCAAGAGAGGAGACTGAGAAAAGATCATCAGATTTAACAATATAGAGACCATTGTCACTTGGGAGGAGAGTAGTTTCAGTTAAGAGTACTGGGGTTGCATTGTCAGATTAAAAAATTTCCTTCTAGTTCAAAATACTGATTGCCCTAACAAGATAGCAGCAAAGGCAAGGTTGGATCCCAAAGCTTAAGCCCTGCTCTCGAGCACAAAAGCAAAATCCCAGACTAATTAGATCTCATATATTTCTAGTTGAAAATTTTATGTGTAGGTGACTCTTGGTCATTAACTCAGAAATCTCAGTGAAAGTAGGTCTGAATTTGAGGCAGTATTTACTTTTCCTCCATTCCATTTGGGTGGTTTAGCATTCATGTGAAAAGTAGAAATGGCTTTTTTCACAACCTAGTTCAGTGATGACTGTGATTGCCTCCTCCCTCAGACATTTATTGGACGTTTTCGCCGCATTATGGACTCCTCTCAGAATGCCTACAATGAAGACACATCCGGCCTGGTAGCCCGGCTGGATGAGCTGGAGCGGGGCTTGTTTCAAACAGGCCAGAAAGGGTTGAATGACTTTCAGTGCTGGGAGAAGGGTCAAGCTTCCCAGATCACGGCTTCTAGCCTGGTTCAGAATTACAAGAAGAGAAAATTCACTGACTTGGATGGCTGAGAGCCTGAAGGACACCGTGGCTAGCCAGGACCCTTTTAGAGGTGAACTACAGATGAGACTAACTGACCTGGTACAGGGCAAAAAACTTCTCCCATTTTATCTGTTGTTTCTTGAATTGCATTCTTGAGTGGGATGGTTCTGTTGGGAAAAGATGGGTTGGAAGGGTATGGACCATAGCCATGCAGGCCTTCCACTGTGTGGGAGTTCTCTCAGTTGTTTGGCAGAACAAATTTACTTGTTCTAAAAATTTATAGTAGCCTTCATGGATGCCTGAACAAAAAGCCTTCCCAAGTAAGGATCCCTAATATTTCAAACTACTTACTGTAGAAATCAAGTTAGAATTCTAAGGACTTGTGTGAAGGGTTTGCAATACTTTCAAGTCCCCAGGTCCAGGAGGTACAACTAAGGATGGATACAAATCACACCCATATAGGAAAAAACTCACCACAGTTGCCTGAAGGTAATTTTCTTCCAGTCCTTCTCATTTTATCAAAAGAAAAGCAATACCACCCACATGCCTGACATTTCTAGCTTGGAAAGATCTCTTTATTGCTTGACTTTAATTTCCATGATCATTAGTATAGTAACTGAAAAGAGTAAGGGGAAAAGCAGAGAAATGGAATTTTATTTTTCAAAGAACAATATTATTTTGTATGCTGCAAGGAGGGCTTTTTCAAACTTAAAGTCAGCTAAATGTAGACCTCTTAAAGGGGAGACACCCATATCAGCTTCTTTTGAATCCAAGAGGGTTTAGAGCTCCCTCCTATTTATTCCATTCTCCTTCTAAAAAGATGTCACAGAGTGTTTGAAATTGGCAAAACAGTTGTTAAAGGGCGTTTTTACCAGTCTTTATTACATCAGCGAATCAAAATGTGGAGACTAGAACAAAGAGCTTTATTGAAGAAGCTTACCATAACAAATGTTCAGTGTGGAGATATCTTGTCTTTTTCTCCTTCCTCACACTCCCCCAATAAACAACTCACCATGATTGCCTGCAGTCTCAGGTCATTAACTAGAAGGCAGTTGTTTTCAACAAGGAGAGAAACTCCTCCTGAAGACTGTCAGGAACACCCCCCACATCCTCCCCACACCCCACCTGAACAAGGAAGACCTGCCCTGAACACACCAGAGTGCTCCCAGAGCTAGCTAATCTTTGTCACTTAGAATCCTAGATGAGGAATGATCTCAGAGTTTTCCAATGTGAAAAGGAAACTTGAGCATCCAGGTTTCCAAATTCCATGCTGAGTTGTGCTGTCAGAATTAGAGTGTTGTGAATATGTCTTTGTCTTCTAGAACCAAGTTGATCTTTTTACTAGTTTGATTTTAGGGCTGAGTAAATGGCCGCTATTCCTGCCCCTATTTCCTTACCACAGTGCTGTGTATATTCATAGAATTATCAGAGGATTTGATCTTTATCCCATTGGACAAATAGAAGCTAATGACTTTATGAGAAATCAAGATACTATAAAACAGATCCAAAAGAATGAAAAAAATAGAAGACAATGTAAAATATCTTGTTGGGAAAACCATTGACCTGGAAAACAGATTCAGGAGAGATAATTTTACAATTATTGAACTACCTGAAAGCCATGATCAAAAAAGAGCCTAGACATCATCTTTCAAGAAATTATCAAGGAAAACTGCCCTGATATTCTAGAACCAGAGGGTAAAATGGAAATTGAAACAATCCTCTGATCACTCCCTTGAAAAAGATTCCAAAAAGAAATCTAACCTATTTTACAAACAAGCTCTCATTTATTGAGTTAAATGGGCACCTGAAAGCTTTCTAGTTCACCACAAAGTAAGCATGGAAGCATGATGGAGTCAGAGTGGGAAGTGGGGTTTCTGGGATGGCATTAACTTGAGAGGTTCCTCAGAGCCCACCCATCTAGTGTGACTGTCCACCATGTTCTCCCAAAAGTTAGCCACTGGGTGACCCCTCAACAGGCTGGAAAGCTTGGATTCCTGTCAACATAAGGTGAGGGGGCCATTAGTCCCCCCAGCTCCTGGTTCGGGACCAAATGGGTGAATGTTTGTAAAGGCCTCGGTGCAGTGCCTGGCACATAGTCAGCACTAATAAATGTGGGTCCCTCCCTGCTTTAGGATTCATTGTGGATCGGATGTCACACTTGCTTACATCCTTTCCTTCTGCAGCTGGCCATGAACATTTGTTGACCATGATGCCATTAACCATAATAAAGAAAACTGAAGTTTTTTGATTTGGGGGTTGTAGTTATATTTCTGGAAACTGAATGTTTGGACTTAAAGATCAGAGCTAATGCTCTCGTGACAGCCACCATGTACAACATCATGATGATGATTTAGTCTACGATAATAACTTGACTATCAGAGTTAAACTCAGACCTTCCACATGGACAGGAGTTCAATTAAAAGCAGGGAATGACATGATTAAAGTTGGGAACTTAGAGCTTCAAAAACTGGGCTAACAAACGTTGTTAGCTCCTGCCTTTTCTTCCTCATTAATGCAGACAGCTTTTCTGGAGGGAATTAGAAAGGTGTAATATGCTGGAGGGAAAGTCAGCAGAGCGGCAGTCACCCCAAGGTACTGGTGGTGAATGATTATTCCAGGGAGACGCCTTCCCTCGTCTCTAAGTTCATCCGAATCTTTTTGCTGGTTTTACCACTGTTTTGCTTTTCTGCCTGGTAACTGTGGGAGGCTCCATATACTTAAAAACCCACCAACAGTCTGTAAACAAAGCCAAAAAGGAGCCTTCCTTTTATAAAATACATATGTTTCTGTTTGCAATTTCCCTTTCATTTCTGTGTCTGTCACACTGTTGCTTCAGTCTGTCCTCTGGGAAGAACACCTACAAGCAGTTACCGCTTTGGTACTATCTGGAAGCCAGGGAGATCTTTCCCTTTTCAGCCATTCAGAGATCAGCCTCAACGCGATGAAAATAACCAGCTTCAAGAAAATAAATAAAGCCTCCAATTTTACAACACTTTCCTTGCAAGACTTTACCCCCGGGAGATCTTAGTCCCACTGTGTAAAATCACTATGGCCAAATTTAGATGACAAGTCAATTGCATGATAAGGTGATTTGGAAGGATGAAATTCTGTGGGCTGGAGGAAATAGAGGTCACAACCATTAATGTCACTTATAGTTATCCACTGGAGCAAAAGGCCAGTGAGCTCATCGGGGAAGGGAAGATTGGTCGTGTTTAATTTGGAATTCTACCCCCTTGTCCTGCTGATGGATGCCAGAGCTGGGGTAGTAGCAGCCACTCAAAAGGGGGCACTTGGATTTCATTTAAAACCTTAAGCAGCATTTCATTCAGATAACAGTGATTTGTGGTTACTTTCTCCTCGTCCTTTCTGGCAAATGGTAGTGATTTTTCCTTGTATCTTAAAAGAGTTTTTATGTCTTCCAGTCACCAGCATTATTAACAAGTGTTAGCACAGCTCTGAAAATAGTGCCTGGCTCCAGCTGCTGTTTCAGATTCCGTAAAGGGCACACAGAAACAAGTGAGGCTTTTAATAATATACATTCCACCTAGAATAGCTTAACCAGGGGTGGGGAACCTGCAGCCTTGAGGCGGCCTATGGTTGTCTAGGTCCTCAATTGCAGCCTTTTGTATCCATATGGATTTAGTCAAAGGGCCACACTTGAGGACCTAGAGGGCCACTTGTGGCCTTGAGGCCAAAGGTTCCCCACCCCTGGAACCTTCCCAACAGAGAAACTAAAGGATCTAGGTGACATTTTCCCTGTCCCCATGATTCCTCTTTGCTTCAGGATTCCAGGAAGTGAGGTGTGTGCCAGAGGAGGGTGAAGATGGAAATTTAACCTCCCAGGCCACAAGAACTCAACCAGGATGCCAAGGGCTGTGAATTAAAGAAGGGAAGGTGTGGAGAGGGATCAATTTTGAGGCATGAGGAAAAACTGAACAAAGGAATTACAACTAGGGAGTTGGTGTTACAAGTATTGCCAAATACATAAAAGGGGAGAGATGAAAACATTTGTTCCCAGCCAATGATGCTATCTTAATGTTACCCAGAGGCCTTGGCATGCAGTTATCTCTTGAGTTCAGAAACAGAACCTTTTTTTTTTTAACTGCTTAAAGGGACACAGTCTTTTTCCATGTTGACATTTTACTTTTGCCTTTTTATTTCTCTGTCAAGGAAAACTTAACACATACCATTTCTTTTAAAATAAGGGCTCAAAGACTCTCAGAGGCTGGCAAGCCAGAAAAAAACATTTTCTTCAGCTTTCAGCCTACAGTCTCTTTTCTTGGCTTAGTATTTCAGTTGGTTTCATGTCCAATGTGATCCCAAAGCCACCTCCCAAATTTAGCCAGGGAGGAGAGGAAGAGTTGAGCCCTCTCTCCCAATATGACATCCCACATTCATATGTGTTCAGTGCTCTGAAAACATGTTCTTGATGGAACTCTTCATTTTTAATGGGGTATAAATGATAATCAGTAAAAGTGAAAACATTTGGAAAATTATTTAGGATATTTTAAGTGTCCCTCTTCATGGCCATGGAGCGTCACTGCTTCTTGTCATCCTTGGATTTCATCGAGATTTTTTCTTTTTTGATTTTTTTTTTTGGAGAACAGTTGGGGTTAAGTGACTTGCCCAAGTTCACATGACTAGTTTTTTTGTATTAAGTGTCTGAGGCCGGATTTGAATTCAGGTCCTCCTGACTCTAGGGCCAGTGCTCTATTCACTGCGCCACCTAGCCGCCCCGAGCTCATTTCTTTGAATGAAAATCTTGTGCACCATTTTCTTCTTTAAATGAATAAACTTTCAAATAGTGCCAAGGGATATAAGGTTCTGCTGCTGCTGCCACCACCACAGATAAAAGGAAGAGTCCCAGCCAAAATGCTGCACCTCCTTATTACAAATGTAGCCAGGGGAAAAGCAGGTGGATTAGAGTTAATGATCAATATATGGCTTCATTGTAACTTCAAACCCATGCCTTTCTTCAAGTGACATGTAGTGCCCCCAAATGCTTGTGCACAAGGAAAAAAAAAACTTGAAAGATTTCTTAGACACACACACGTATTATAAAGTAGCCTAGAAGAGGTAGAGGAAAAGATGTATTTTCAGGCCTCCATCATCACTAACAGTTCTATCTGGTGATCAGCTTTCAGGGAACTATTCGTTCAGTAATTCTGTTTTTTTCTTCTTCTTAAACTTCAGATGCATTGGCATGAGTAGAGAACTAATACCCTTTCCCAATACCCTTCAGCCCTCCTGATGAAAATGAGCCGCCACCACTATTTGCCAAGACATGCAGAATGTCGGCTGCTTTGTTGTGGATCATTCCCAAGCCACATTTCTGTTTTATTGAGGCACAAAAGTAATAAAACCTTAAAGGTTTTGTCATGTTACTTTTGTTCCTGTCTTATGGCCGTTGATTACAGGTAACTGATCAAAATGGCATATGTGTGTACAATATACATATTTTTAAAATTACAATATGTACATACACAAATATATATATATATATATATGCCTCTTCTTTTTCTAAAACACTTTATTTATGCCATTGGTAATTCATGCAGATTCCTGAGATGTTACTTTATTTAAAAAAAAAAGGGGGGGGGGTTTGGCCTTGGCACCTTGCCCATAGTGCCATTGGCACTTATAATCTTTGTATCTAAATTGGCAGGACACATTGTGGTCCTTTAGCCTTGAGGATAATCGGTTTAATCTGTAGCTTCAGCTCTCCTTCAAGCTCCCCTCCTCTCCCTCCTCACTCCACCACGTGCCTGGTCTGGAAGACAAAATGACGTCATGCGTTAGTCCTGTTTTGTAGATAACTCTTTCCATGAGGCCATCTGGAGTGGGCAGGGGCTGCCATGGCTGTGAGGGAGGGCAAGGGCTTAATTTCTTAAGCAATGCTACATGCTAGCTCTCCAGCAGGGTTATATAATTTTATCCCTTTCATTTTTGATGGGGACTTTATTTTTTTTATTTTTTTTTTAAGCAATTGGAGTTAAGTAACTTGCTCAAGGTTACACGGCCAGTTATTTCTGGGTGTGGTGCTGAGTGTCTGAGCCCAGGATTCGATCTCCAGGTTATCCCAACACTGGAGCTGGTGCTCTTACACGCTGAGCCGCCTGGCCACCCCCTGATGGGGACTTTAGAAGATCCTTTCCTAGAGTTCAGAGTTTCCAGGTGCAGATGACCTACATTTGCAACCTTAGTATCAAGATAAAGAATAACTATCCTAGCTGTATACAGCATCCTAGATCAAATCCAGACCTGATTTTCATGCACAGAACTTGAGAAAAGCACATTACTCTGAAATTCTGCTAGGTGAAAAATCTCACCTTTACTGAAATATATGATCTTAAAACTTTAATTCTATACACAGGTGGTAACTTTTTTTTTAATTGGTTCTCCAGCAAGCTTGAGGTGTTAAACTGGTTTTGAGTTGTCAAATCATATGAAAGAAATTATGGGGAAAGTAGACCTCACTTCTTATAACTGAAGTGTGACCTTAGGCAGGTTCCTTTCCTCTGGGTTCAGTTTTATTAACTATAAAATGAGGGGATTGGATAAGATGACCTGAAAGGTCTTTCCTACCTCCCATGTACTATGATTTCATGTCTTAAAGATCCTTTCAGCACTAACATTTTATGGTCTCCTGCAAACTTAGAAAGATATGTGGAGAATGTTCTACTTTTGGGCTGAGAACATAACTTTAATCTTCAGCTGTTGAGAGATGCTTTTTAAAAAACCTTCAACATACTTTCTTTTTTAAAATAACATTTTATTGACATCATTTCGCTTTAACATTGCCTTTACTTTCCAATATATTCCTATGAACTCCTCCCAGAAAGCTATCCCTTAAAAGAGGTTCTTAAGCTGGGGTCCATGAACTTGTTTTGTAAAATATTTTGACAACTTTATTTCAGTATAATTGGTTTTATTTGAAGTCCTGTGTATTTCATTTAATTGATTTTATCTATTTGTTTACTAATTTGTCCATTTATTTGTTTATTGATTGAGTGATTGGGACTGGGTGTCCCCATCTTGCTCAGGGGCAGATTCCACTGCTAATCAGTAGAGAAGCTTCTCTGTGTTTCTTAACCCAGACCCATTCATGCCACCTTGGTCTGGTTGGTGTTTCTCCATCCTTCCAAGGGCTCACCATATTGGTGCCAGACTTAGAACACTTTGTTGGTTTTAAATCTCCTGCAGCTCAGAACTCTTGAACTGAAGAGAGCCACCTGCCCCAGATGGTGAGCAAAAGATTGCAGGAGTGAACCACCATGCCTGGTTGTTCTATGAATTATAAAGCGTTCTTCTGAGAAGGAGTCCATAGCACAAGAAAAGGTTAAGGACCTTTGTCTTATAGCAAATAATTTTTAAAAAGGGAAGAGAGAGAACAGTTCAGCAAAAATAACTGATATCTCCAAAAAAGTGTGGTGGTCTGTGCAGTGTTCCCTTCCCATAGCCACCCATTTCTGCAAAGAAGCAGGGGAAGTACATTTTCCTATTTCTTCCTAGGTCCAGGATTTCGAAGCACTTAAATGTTGATGGCTTTAATCTTCACATTTTTGTGGTTGCTTGATACATTGTTTTATTTCTTGGGCCTACTTCATTCCACATTATGATCGTCATTTCCCTTGCATTTTTCTCTGAATTCATCATATTCATCATTTCTTGTAGCACAGCAATTTATTTTAAAGAATTTTAGCTCTCTAAGGAGGCCATTCTCTTGAAAGAGCACTGGCCTTGGAATAAGCAGTTCTCCCAGTTGGGAACTTCGGGGCCTTAGGCCTCCCTTGAGTGTGGGTTTCCTCACTGGCAAAGCCCTAGGTTATAGTAGGTGATCTCTGAAGAGGTTACCCATAAAGAGGATTAGGGTTGCTCTGGAGACCCCAAAATACCAACACACCGGTACTGCTGAATGAATTCGACTCAAGTCTTCTCTCAGCCAAAGAAAAGTAAAGTTTATTAAAAGTTCGCTTGTATTAGACACAGAGTAAGTCTGTGCTAGGTCATTCTATGGTGCTCTCCCAAACATGAAGACAGGATGGGTCTTCTATACAGAAGGTTGTGGGAGGAATCTAGGGGTGGTATGGGGGAGGAGTTTGGGGAGGGTCTTCAGGAGGAGTTAAGGAGGTCCATGAGTGATTAAAGATGGGAAGTCGCTGGAGGCCACCTGGAGACCACAGACAATAGTGTACTAGGCCAGTTCAAGGATGGACCACACTTTGATAGGCTCAAGGGTGGGAAGTCTAGTAACAGGATTTGGGCCCAGCCACAATGTAAGGCTTGTGGCCTCATGCAAATGCCTCATCAAATGAGACAATTTAATCAAGAGTCCAAGGGAGGCTCCCAGAGCCTGTACCTCAAGGAGAGCTCCAGAGAGCTCCCAGAGCCCAGACCTCATCAATCTCCATGGTCCCTTTGTAATGCTTTCCTATGAGGAGATGACCCTGCTCTTGGGCCTTGGGCCCCTCGTCCCCAGAAGGCTGGGCAGCAGCTGGCGGATGGTGTGGCAGGGGCGTAATCTGTAGTGGTGGAGGGAGCTCCCACACCTATAGCCCTGGCCTCTTGGGAAGACTCAGTGAAGCCCCTCCTACTCCACCCTGACGCTCCATTCTATTCCCAGCTATCACAGTTCAATTGCTCTGAGAGAAACAAATTGATAGAGATTTTAATAAAAATAGAACCCAAGCAGGCATTAGAAATCCCCATTTCTTTTGCCTGCAGAGGCACATACAATAGTCACCATTCTAAAGGTGTGCACCATGTCCTCTACATGTTGAGAGCTTCCTGAAGATAATGAGTGGAAAAGTTAAGTATCAGAGCCAGGTGACCTGGGTTCAAATCCCAGCTCCACCACTTACTAGTTTTGTGACCTTGGGCAAGTCACAGCCTCTCTGGGCCTCAGTTTGCTCATCTGAAAAATGAAAGGAGTGAACTAAATGACATCCAAAGCCCCTTTCATCCCCAAGTCTATAATCCCAAGAGTATCAGAACACTACAGGAGAACCCTCTTGTGGGACAAATATAAACATCTATCTGATCATCGATACACAGTATCTTCTGTGCATGGTTTTTTAAAGTGCCTCCTCAATTAGAAAGTGAGCTTCAGGAGTACAGGGACTCTGTGTATCACTAAGATATAAAGTATACAAAATAACCCAGGATCTGAAACACAATGAGTGTTCAATGAGTGCTTGTGACTGATGGGTTCGAAGTTTGTATGTAATTAAGCCTTTGGATGGTCTTCCCCCCAGGACAGCCCCCCTCCACACGTCCAGGACTTCACACCTGCAAAATAACAAGGGTAATACTAATGCATATTAGTAGAATGCTCTAGGGTTTTGCCCAACATTTCCAAGGGACCCTGGAGAATATCTAATCCAACCTCCTCATTTTATGGATAAGGAAGGAAACCCCAAATCAGAACCACCGCTATTAATAACCAAGGAACAGAGCTCACGTGTAACTCTGGGAGGCTGGTGGGGTACTTGCTATTCTGTCCATTTTACAGGTAAAGAAACTGAGGCCTTAAGGTTAAGTGGCAGCCATGATCAGGATGGTGTCTGAGGCAGGATTTTAACCCACTCCTGATGCCAAGTCCAACACTCATTTTAAGAGCCCTTCCAGTTCTAAATGAACAAGATTCAGCTACACCACAAGGCAAGTATTCTCCTCTTTCTTTCTCTGCCCCAATTTAAAAATACAGCATTTTGCAAAAAAAAGTGGCTGAAGTGTCCATATTTTTTGACCCAGAGATTTCACTCCTAGGCAGGTATGCCAAGGAAGTCATTAGTCACTCCAAAAAATTAAAGGCGCCCTTTTTGTAGGAGTTAGAAAGAAGGGGGGGGGGGGACAAAGTATACAGCCCTTAGCTGGGGAATGGCTGAACACATTGTGGTACATGATGGTAATGGAACATTGTTCTTCCTCCTGCCTTCTTGAAGAGGAGGATGATGTCTTGACTTGAAAGTGAACTGGATTTAAGTGAGGCAGGGCATGCTAAGTCACCAGCCTCAGTCTTTCCTCCAGTCATTGGAGTCCCGTGGCAAGACATAGGTCAGGCCTAGAGATGACCCCAGGTGTAGAGGGAGATCTTGACCTTTCTAAGCTAAGGAAGGAGGAAAAAGATAGCCTAGTTTGCCTACTCAAAAAACAAAATCAGTCTGGGACGGGAAGACCATCAGGATTTCTGGCCAGACCAGTAACAAGCTTGTTGTGTTTTGTCCTTCTTTTTGGAAGAGGATGATGGCATCAGGGAAATGATGACATGACGTATAGTTGACTTTGATTTGAGTGACAGAGGGCCGTGCAAGGTCACCAGCCTCACTTTCTCCTCCAGAGCCATTTGGGTCCAGTGGCCAGATTTTCATCAGGATGACTGGAGATGACCCAGGATGCAATGAGAGACCCTGGTCCTTTTAGGCTAAGGACTTTTCACGTACTTAAGAGTGCAGTAACACCCATTCAGTGAATAGGCCTCTTTAAGAAGTCAGGGGATGGCCCCTTTAATTAGAAAAAGAAAAAAAAATCAAGCTGGGAGGGGAAGACACTAAGACTTGGTGTTCCAAAGAGAAACAGTTTCCATAGACTTTCACTGTAAGCCAGGAGGGCCCAAAATACAGCCATTAAGTAGAGCTTGCAATTTACAATTGCAATTGCAATTTATACCCTCTCTGAGCCCTCAAAACCAAGTCAAGTAAGACTTGGGTGGGACGCTAGTATTGGCCAATCAGTGAGAACCAGAGTGATTTTAGGTTTTAGGCATAGCTCTATTTGAATCCCAATGGGCTTTATCAAAGTCTGGTTTTCTAGAGTTCTATTTCAAGAAATCATAAATAAAACTACAAGGAACAGAGTTAATTGTCCCAGATTTTTTTAAGAGATAGAATAAATAAATAGGGAAGAAAAAAATCTAGCTCCCAAGCCCCAAGATATCTTGTGAGGTTTAAGCGACCAATTTTTCTATTGCTTTGGGCAGAGCATCCATATATAAGGGGTATGATTCCCCATGTAAACAGAGAGAGAGGAGTGATAAAGGAAGGAAAGAAAGAAATACAGGCTCTAGGAACCCCCTTGAGCTCTCCTTGAATCATCCCACAAGAGGCATTTGCCTGAGGCCATGTAATGTAATGCCAAGCAAAGGCAACTTCCCAAGGTTCAGAATACCAGCATAGGTGCTCTCCATCTTATTTAGTGACAAATTAAGAACAGAGGGAATCAAAATATGACATCATTCAAAATACAGCATTTACTAAGTGTGATTAAATAATCTCATTCAATCAATTACAAAGTCCCTGTTCTAAATACTACTCCACCCCTAGGCTGTACCTTCATTTAGTCCATCACAAAGCCCCTCTTCTCAAATGGAGATTAGTTTCCAATCATAAGTAAAGTACATTCATTTGTTCAATCATAGAACACAAAAAGGTCAAAAGTTCCCCACCCCTGGATCACAATTGAATCTACCCCAGAGTTACAACAAGTTTAAGCACAGAACTTAATACCCAAATGGAGGTCTTTTCTTCATCTTGACAAGAGGCAAGTTCTCAGCAATCTTTGTTCCTGGGGAGACAAAGCTTAGCAAGGCCACAAGATACATTGCCAGTCTCTTCATTAATTCATTCTCTGTCTGCAGAACAGTCCTAGGACCCCTGAAAACATTAGCAAAATCCTCTTCCAGGATTTCTGTAAACATACAACAAGAAAATCCTTCTTCAGGGCTTCTGAACCAACAGCAAGGTTCCAAGAATTCTGCAACAACAGCACTGTTCTTCACCAGTGGACACTATTCACTCTCTGTCTGCAGAACAGTCTCAGTAGCTCTGAACCAACAGAAAGGTTTCCAGACTTCTGCAACAACAGGATTGTCCTTCACAAGTGGACAAATCTGGCAAAACAATATCAAAACAGACAAAGTACCAGCATAACAGCCATGTCTCCTCAGTCCTTGGCAGCTCTGGGTGGCAGGTCTCAAAAGTCCTGGGCAATTCAAAGTGGCCCTCAGCAATCCTGGAATAGGTCCTGGGATGGGGTAGTACTTGGAGATTATTTAATCATACTTAGTAAATGCTGTATTTTGAATGATGTCATATTTTGATCTTCTCCATTCTTAATTTGTCACTGAATAAAATGGAGAGCACCTATGCTGGTATTTTGAACCTTGGGAAGTTGCCTTTGGCTTGACATTACATTACAGGCCATAAGCCTTTCATTGTGGCTCTGTCCAAATCTTTGTTACTAGGTAGCTTAGCCCTCCTTTGTCCAGCAACTTCCCACCCTAGATCCTCCCAAAATATCTATACCCAAATCTGTTACACCCTTGAAGTGGCCTAGCCCACCATTGTCTGTCCTCTCTAGATAGCCTCCAGCAACTTCCCACCCTTAGTCACTCATTACTGGAGTCTGACCTCATTGACTCCTCCTGAAGACCCTCCCCAAACTCCTCCTCTAGACCCCCCCCTAGATTCCTCCCACAACCTTCCTGTATATAAGACCCATCATGCCTCCAGGAGAATGCTGAGAATTATCTATTGCAGACTCACTCAGTGTCAGATGATTCTGGCCCACTTGCCCAATGCAAGTGTTACAGATATTGAGGCTCCTTAAGAGTCTACCCAATATGGCGAATCTTTAATAACCTTTGCTTTTCTTTGTCTGAGAGAAGACTTGAGTCGAATTCATTCAGAAGGACCTGGCATTTTGGTAATTTGGAGTCTCGCACACCCCTAACCTCATAGGAAGGAAGGGAGGGAGGGAGGAACAGTGTTGCTCAACTGAAATTGACCACTTGGGTCCCCAGTGGGGCAGGTACTACTACTCACAGATTGTCGTTTGTCCTTCATTCTTGAAGAGGATCAATGATATCAGTAGGCTGATGGTCTTGACTTGCAAGTGAATTGGATTTAAGTGAGGCAGGGCTGTGCAAAGTCACCAGCCTCACTCCTCCAGAGCCATCTGAGTCCAGCAGCAAGACATAGATCAAGACAATGGAGATGATCCCTGTCCCCTAATATAAAAAGCCTGGATCACAAAGAACTCTAGCCTTAAGAAGAGAAACCCCAACTGGGACAAGATAATTGCTTTTACATACCCGAAGGGCTGTCGTTTAATGGAAGATCACTGTGTTGGAAGAAATGAAGAATGTGGAAAAGTATGGGAAGTCTCACAACAACTGATGTAAATCGAAGTAAGCAGGACCACGAGAAGGGTCACATAGCAATGCCTGAGCCCCGGCTACAACCCAGGACTCTGGATTCCCACTCTTGCCTTCTCCAAAGCTGCATTCCAGGTTTGGAGGTGGGGAGTAATTTGATTTTAATTCAAAATAGAGGACTCGGAAAGATTCAGTAGGAGTTCAAGGAGGCAATTATAACTAATTGAAATTACATTTTCATTAGTTCAATCTGTGCTTAAAAGCATTGATTTGAAATGATAACTCTCATTAGCCCTAGAGATACCCGTCATTCCTTTTTTCAAGCTATGTATAAATAATATCCCAACACTCAAACCTAGGTTTTTCCCATTCTAGGATAGTAAGGCTCTGAAGAGAGAACTAAGGAAGCAAACAACCTTATTTTTTTTGCCAGTTGGGTACGTTCTCAGTCCAGAGTCTCATGATTCTCAGACTATTCTTGACTTAGTGGGAATCCAGTTCTGGTGAAGTCAAGGAGAGTCAGTCAAGAAACATTTATTCAGCACACCATATGTGCCAGGCACTGTGCTAAACACTGAGGATGCAAAAAAAAAAAAATGGCAAAAGACAATCCCTGTTCTTAAAGAGCTCACAACCTAATGGGGAGAATGCAAATAAAACAAGCTATATATCGGATAATTTGGAGCTAATCACCTGAGAGAAGCCACCAGATTAATCACCAGAGAAAGCCCTAGAATTAAAGGAGATTAGGAAAGGTTTCATAAAGACGGTAAGGTTTTAGTTGGGACTTGAAGGCAGTTAGGGAAGCCTGGAGGTAAAGATGAGGAAGAGAATCCAGACATGGGGACAGATAGCCTTCGAAAATGCCCAGATTAAAAATAAAGATAAAACATGGAGTCTACAGCTTTTTGCATTACCTGCTCTTTGTCCCAAACCCTGTTTTGAAACAATTGTGTTGTTACCCCCTGACTGGCAATTGCACATACTTTGCTACCTCGGGAGGAACTGAGATGCAAGGGCCCAACAACCTCTTTTGCTGACATTGACCTATGTGAATTATCTATCTCATTAGGAAAGTTCTCCAATAAAAACAGGCCCCAACTTGAAGCCATTGTTGATCTCCAGTGATCAGCCCATCAACATGTTGCTGCCTTGATATACTTATAATAAACTCCTTTTTAATTCTCAAAAAGAAAAAGGAAATGTCCAAAGTGTCTAGTTGGAGGAATAGCAAGGATGCACTGGTTTGCAAGCTATTGGGAATGGAGAATGGGGAGGGAGGCAGGGCTGGAGATGGAAGAAGACTGGAAAGGAGTGGGGAGCCAAAGCAAAGCAGATGGGAAGTTTTCATGGTGAATGAGGGAGGTACTAGATCTTTCAAAGGTTCTTAACATGGGGTCTATGAATGTGTTTTTAAAAATATTTTGATAACTATATTTCAATACACTTGATTTCCTTTTTAATTGTATGGATTTTAATAATAGCTAACTTTATATAGTTCTGTAAGCCTCACAATGGTTTTACAAGTTGTCTCATTTGGTCCTCACAACAGCCCTAAGAATTAGGTGCTATTACCCCCTTTTACAGATAAGGAAACTGGCAGAGTGGGCTTAAAGTGACTTGCCCAAGCTAGTAAAGTGTCTCAGGTTCTCTGAGAACTCAAGTTCTCCCTACTTCAAATCTAACACTGTCATCACTCTGCCTCTTGGCTGCTCTGGGGGCTCTTTAGCCTGGCCTATAAACTTGTTTTTAAAAATATTCTGAAAACTGTTTTTTACTATAATTGGTTTCCAAGAACACAGAGCCAAGAAAGCAGAGTTGTGGCAAGCAATGTGATGAGCTCCTTCTACAAAACCCCTCTAAACAAATCTAGAAAATGAATCAGACTGAATTCTGAGGAGGAAATCCAGAAGTCGCCATGAATCCTTTGTCCCACCCAAGTAGGCATAGGGTCACAGACAGGGATGTCTACACACACTGGGGATGGGTCTCTCTTTTTTGGGGGGGAGGGCAATTGAGGTTAAGTGACTTGCCCAAGGTCACAAGGCTAGTTTTTGTGTTGTGTCTGAGGCTGGATTTGAACTCAGGTCCTCCTGACTCCCAGGCCGGTGCTCTATTCACTGCACTACCTAGCCTCACGATGGATCTCTTTAGGAGCACTCCAGTGTCACCCAAGGCAAGAGGAGATCTCAGACCACACAGGGGCTTGCACCAGATGCATAGAGGGGAACCTTATTGGGAACAGTAGCAATTGCAGTTTTCTCACCCAGTTCTGGATCACAAGTCCAAGGTGAATTGAGAAGGGAACCTGCCCAGAGTAGTTTTCTGGGTAGAGAGACCTTGGGGCATTATAGAAAAAGGAGGAAGTGCAGAAAGCAGCAGCAGCAGCTGTGTAACTCAGACCTCAGACTCACAGCAGGGTCTCATTTCTAGCATCTTTCTAGCCCAGTCTGTGGAGGAATTAACTAGGGCAGGAATCCCTGCCAAACCAAAGGGGAGATTACAGTTCTGCCCCTCTGACCCAACAGAGCTTTCTAGCTGACTAACTGGGGCTACATCTAACAACAGTCTACTCTTGCTCAGACCCAAACCCAGATCAGGAACATGCAGAATTCAGACCAGGGGGCAGCAAATAGACTTCGTCCTGGATCAGACCACTCCGAGAGCTTGCCTGTCTCCAGCCTGTCCCTGAGATCTTAGAATAATATGTCACTCAATATCCCCCCAAAAGCAGCAATAGGAGTGCCACAGAACCCAGCCCTAAAATCAGTCCCAAAGTCAGGAAGTTGGCTGGAAGAATGAGCAAACCAAAAAAGAATCCCATCAAGAGAATTACTTTCCTTTGTGATCTTGTGTTTTATTTGATGAATCAAATCATTATTCAGAGAATTGGTCCACAGGCTTCACTCACTGCCCAAGGGGTCTGCTTCATCAAGACAGTTAAGAACCCCTGGAGTCTAATCCTTTCTCAGCCAGCGATTTCCCCCTTCTTCCCGAACCACTGATATTTATATAGTGTTGCAATATGTACAAAGTACTTTATTTCATCTGTTCCAAATAACAGCCATGTAAAGAAAAGACTGAGTATTCTTCATTTTATAGAGGAGACAACTTAGTTAAGTGACTCACCTAGAATCACACTGTAAGCATCTGAAGCAATATTTGAACTCAGGTCTTTCTGACTCCAAGGCCACCTTTTTATCCAACACTATGCATTGCCTTCCCACTAACATTTATTCAGTAAATCAGTGAGAGAGTCAGTGCAGGCATGGATGTAAATTATGCTCCTGGAGGAAATGAGATTCTTTTAGCAATGTATGAGAGGGGATTGTAATATCATTTTTAAAAAGGCATTATATTGAAGATTCCCTGGAAGAGGGCAAAAATAACTAATGCCAAATGCTACTCAATTTAAGCCCTGGTCAGCTGAAATACTGGAAGCCTCTTTAAGGGACTATCATGGCTCAAGTGAGCTAATGGAATTTCCTCATTGCCCCTAAGTTTCCTTTTTCAATTAATACTTTAGATAAAAGAGAAGGTTCCAGGGACTCTCAAAAGAGCAAAGTTTAATTGGGCAGAGATGATTATGAGTTACTCAAGGGAAGCAGAGGCTTAAACTTGACAGTTAGCTGGCACCAGTGACTTAGTGGTTTCCATAATGGCTTCACTATGAGATCCAGTCTCCTCTCTCACTTCACTCTGAGGATCTCAGTTCCTTCAATTTTTAATTCACATCTATGCTTGTATGAACTCTCACAGAGATTGACTAATTCAATAAATTTCGATCAGGTATTACTGTGTGTCAGTCAAGATAGTACAGCATAGAGCTTAACTTGGAGCCAGAAAATCCTTCCTCTAACACTAGCTGTGTGACCTTGGGTAAGTCACTTAATCTTTATAGAACTTTTTAGGTCATAAGCAGGATCCCACCTGCATTGAAACAGGGAACCCCCTGCTGGAAGGTCCCTATGCTAACAAAACCATAGATCCTTCCAATATTTCCATACCATGTGCCAAACATTATGTTAGCCCAGTGTAGAGAGAGATGAAGTTGTGGGGGGGGGGGGTTGGTGTGGAAGAGATACAAAGAAGTGTAACATAGTGGGGGAGGGAAGCATGGCTACTGTAGTGTAAAAACAAAAGACATCAATAACATTTATGTATTTAACATTAAAAATGAAAAGATTTGGCTAAAGTTGTTTATAATATAAATCAGAACATTTTTTATTTTTAACCTAAAATAAAGCTTTCAGAACAAAGAACAGATTCTGTGTACTATCAAGAATAAATTGCAAAATGATTAGTTATGGTTTTTCTTTTCTTCCTTTGATCATACAATTTTTCATCAAGTCAGGGATCACTTTCATGATATTGTTAAGGAGATATTATAAGAGAATGGAAAATATTACAGTTGCTATCATTATCACTGAAAAGATGCTAGCAACTACAGACCTATATGCCTCCATTTAATCGCTACAAAATCATAAGAATGGTCTACTTGTATAATAAGGGAAAGGAAGCAAGTTTTCACAAACCCAGTCTTCTTCATTGGCACAGTATTGACTGAGAAGTACTCAGAATAAAATTCTGTTGTGAATTGACTACCAAAAAAAAAAAAAAACATCTGACTGAACAAGGGCTTTCTTCCAGCAAGGTGTCCTCTATGCGCCTTAAGATGTACAAGGTTCCTTGAAAAATGCAAACACATAGATTTCAATGCCTAACAATGCTGTGATTATCAGCATTTACAAAGGCAGAAGACAGGGAGATATATATATTCACCAAAGGTTTTCGCCTTTGGTCACAGAGAATATCCTGGACAGAATCCAAATGGAACAAGGATTTTTATAGATGGTGAGGTTTTCTAGATTATTCTGTTTGCAAATGATATTGTGTAGATTATATCAAGCCTTGGATTACTATATGGTCTCCATCATGAAATCCTCAGCCATCCAAAAGGGATAGCCTAACAATCCATACAGGCAAAACCCAGTGGATGAAGAAAATACATTTCCTGGATTGTGACATATAGTTGGATAAAAAGTCCATTGAATTAGTCCATCAGCACATATATTGGGGATGGGCAATACAGATGGACAAGAAACTGGGCCCAAAAATTGAATAAGAGGATAAGTTGGATTGTATTTGTAAAATGTCACAGCCCTTTCATTGACTCCCAGCTGTTGTCTGGGAAAACAAACAAATGAACAGCCATTTTTTTTAACACATATTTTCCAGATGACACTATGTGGTTGAGAATCATGGAATGCCTGTTCTCCAAAGAATCAAATTTGTGGGTAACCCAAAGAACAATGGAGAGATTCGTGGTGGTATGAATTGTCTGAAGAAGTATATGAGATATCATAAAGTATACATATTATCAGAAAATGTGGTTAGCAATTGTTTAGCAAGAATGAGAGCAAATGGACAGTTCGTGAGTTGTCCTATTATGTAATAAATGCACAAGCCTCTTAAGCAGCAAAACATTTTGCAAACTCTCAAATAGTAGTTTATCTTCCTATTATCCACTGATTGAGAAAATACATAATTACAGGAAGCTGCTACAAATTCAGGAAGACTTTTAAGTGAATTTCTATTTTATTAGTCACAACAGCATCTGCATTCATTTGAAAAACCCATTATTCATGCTGCATATTTTGCTGGAACCAAATATAGATAAAATGGCCATTTTTAGTTGGCATTTAATTCAGCTCTATTCAATAAACGTGTATTAAATACCCAATACATGAAAGGTATTGCTGAAGATACAAAGACAAAAATCACAAAACAGTCCTTGCCCTCAAGGAACTTACATTCTATTGGATATGGATTTGTGGAATCCTTGCAATAATTCCATGGTCCCTTAGGATTTGACAGACAATAAGTTAGAAGCCATTACAGTAAATATTAAGAATATTAAGAGTCCTAGAGGAAGGCCTCTAACACATTGGGTAGACCTTCTGTGGAGGACTGATGGAAAGACATGGAAAAGAGAGAGAAGGTCTATGTTCTGTACCAGTGGAGGGAGCATTCACATTAATGAGATCACGCATCTATCAGAATGATGAAGAATGTACCAAAATGTAGCACCCATGCAGTGATACTTAGTGTATTCTGATTCAAGGCCCACATGGTCTGTTACTGTTTCTGAAATGCAACCATCTCTTTCCCTTACCTAAGGATGAAGGGAGAGGTGAAATGTCCTGGGAAGGGGGAAGCAAGCAAGGGGAAGCTGAAAGGAAGACCCTGAAGTTCTCCAAGATGTGACCAAGAAAGTCAAAGAGATAAATTAAGAGCTGAGTCCAAAAATCAAATGAGAAGAAAAGAGCAAACTGGGTGGCATTTGGGTAACTATATATTATTTTTTTCGTTGACTCTCAAGCTGCTCTTGCGGGAAGCAAACAAGCAAACGTCTTTTTTTTCACAACAGTATTCTCCCAGTGATGCTACGTAATTGAAAATCATGGAAGCTCTTCCTGTGATTCTACTTTCTTTGCTCTGCATCAGTTCACACAAGTTTTCCAGTCTTTCCCTAAATTTCTCATATGTTTCATCACCACATTTTAGTTGTACAATAACATTCCATTGCATCCATATACAACAATTTGTTCCCTTCCCCAACCTATGGGCTTATACTTTCCTGAGAGCTGCCCCACCATGACCCCAGTTGTTTGGTTGTTTGTTTTACCAGTTTGCTGGATTTTTAAATAGAGAGATAGACTTAACTGTTTACATGTGTCTGGTATGCCAGAAAAGAAGACAATACATAGGCAACTTCATAAATAGTAGGGCAAGTAGAGGTTAACTTAACTTTAGGTACACTAATGTCCTCAAGAGATTCCTTGAAAAGCTATATCCTATGTCCCAGTTTCAAGAAGATATTGGGCTTATGTCAAGGATTTATTTTGTCACTAATGCCTAAGCAGTCCATCTACAAAAATGATCAGTGAGAATGGAGTTCTTTCAGCAGAAAGGAAATGGGATTGGCCTTCTGAATGATATGCAACTGATGAAAGAAAATCCTTTAAATCATCCCCTAGGAGCATTATCTAATAAAGGAGCAAAGTCAAGATCTAATTTGTTCAGTAATTGCCTTAGTACAGATTAGAAACCAATTAACTTTGAGCCATTCTACTTCCAAGGCCCGATTTGGTAGTTGGGAGTCAATCTTGGAAACTGCACTGTGGGCTAGTGGAAGAGGTCCTGAAGTACAGATTCTGGGAGAAGAGTTCAAGTTCCCTGTCCACCCGTGCCCTCCCTCTTGGACTTTGTGCAAGTCACGTTTCTTTCTGGGGCTCATTTCCCCCCACCGTACCAAGAAAGATTTGGATTAGAGGAGAGAATCTTAACTTGGTGTCTGCGAACTTTTTTTTTTAATTGATAATTGTATTTCTAAATGATTGGTCCCCTTTGTTCTCCTATGTATTTTATTTTGTACATTTAAAAACCTAATACTGAGGAGTCCACAGGCATCACCAGGTTGCCAACAGGGTCCATAATGTGAAAAAAGTAAAGAGCCCCTGGAATAGATAATATCTAAAGGTGCTTCTACCTCTGACATTCTATAACCACATGGTTCTTTGGAACCAAGTTTTTTCAAGTTTTAATAAATAAACTATTGCTCTTTTCCAAGAATTTTGTTCTTCTAGCCACGTATTTTTTTTGTTCATTTGTATTATGCACACTGATATTTTATTTTTTCCAATTATATGTAAGAACAATTTTTTTTTGCTTTTTTTTTTTTGGAAGGCAATTGGGGTTAAGTGACTTGCCCAAAGTCACACGGCTAGTAAGTGTGTTAAGTGTCTGAGGCCGGATTTGAACTCAGGTCCTCCTGACTCTGGGACCAGAGATCTATTCACTGCACTACCTAGCCACCCCAAGAACAATTCTTTTAAAAAAAAAGTTTTGAGTTCCAAATTCTTTCCTCTCTTTCCTTTTCCCACTCATTGAGAAGGCAAGCAATTTGATATGAGTTATACATGTGCAATCATGCAAAGCATATGTCCGTGGTAGTCATGTTATGAAAGAAAACACAGACCAAAAAAAAAAATACAGAAAATAAAGTTTTGCAAAAAGTATGCTTTGATCTGCATTCAGACTCTAACAGTTTTTTCTCTGGAGGTGGATAACATTTTTTATTATAAGTCCTTTAGAATTGTCTTGGATCATTGTGTTGCTGAGGGGAGCTAAGTCATTTACAGTTAATCATCATATAGTATGGCTATAGCTGTATACAATGTTTTCCTGGTTCTGTTCACTCTGCTTTGTATGAGTTTGTGTGAGACTTCCCAGGTTTTTCTGAAAGGACCCTGCACATCATTTCTTACAGCACAATAGCATTCCATCACAATCATAGATCGCAACTTGTCCAGCCATTCCCCAATTGATGAGCATCCCCCAATTTCCAATTCTTTGCTACCACAAAAAGACTGACTATAAATATTTTTGTGTGTGTCCTTTTCCTTTTTGTTTTTTTAAAATATCTTTGAGATATAGACCTAGTAGTGGTATTGTTGGGTCAAAGGGTATGCACAATTTTATAGTTTTTTGGATATAGTTCCACATTGCCCTTCAGAATGATTAGATCAGTTCACAACTCCAGCAACAGTACTTTAGTGTCCCAATTTTCCCACATCCTCTCCAACATCTGACATTTTCCTTTTGGTTTTTGTCATATTAGCAAATCTGATAGATATAAGGTGGTCCCTCAGAGCTTTTTAAATTTGCATTTCTGTAATGATTAGTGATTTAGACCATCTTTTTCATATGGCTGTAGAGAGCTTTGATTTCATCTGAAAACTGCCTGTTCACATCCTTTGACCATTATTTATCACGTGGAGAATGATTTAGATTCTTATAAATTTAACTCAGTCCTCTATATTTTTGAGAAATGAGACTTTTATCAGAGAAACTTGCTGTAAAAATCTACCCCCCCCCATTTTCTGCTTTCCTTTCAATGTTGGCTGCATTGACTTTGTTTGTGCAAAATCTTTTTAATTTAATGTAATTAAAATTTTATAGCCTATAATGCTCTCTATCTCTTGTTTGGTCAAAAGTTCTTCCCTTATCCATAGATCTGACAGGTAAACTATTCCATACTCTCCTAATTTGCTTATGGTAAACCACTCTGCTGTCTACTTCCATTACTATCACACCCATTCACATTCAGAATTATGATTACTAACTGTGTATTTTCCTCCATCCTACTTCCTCCACCCCATTTACCCATTTCTCTCTCTCCTTTGAACATGTCCCTCCTCCACATTGTTTTGTGTTGGACCATTGCCTGCTCCAGTTTACCCTACCTTCTATCAGCTTCCCCTTCTCTTATCTTCCTCCCCTCCTATTTCCCCATAGGGTAAGATAAATTTCTATACCAAACTGAGCATTTATGCTATTCCCTCTTTGAACCAATTCTGATGAGAGTAAGGTTCAAGCATTGTCTGCCCCCACCATCTTCCCTGCCATTGCAAAAACTCTTTTGTGCTTCTTTTATGTGAAATAATTTACCCTCTTCTACCTCTTTCTCCCAAGGCATCCCTTTTTCTCACTCCTTTATTTATTTCTTGTGATATCCCATCACAGTAAACTCACACCCATAGCTCTCCTAAAAATGATCAAGTTTTTAGGAGTAATAAGTATCATCTTCCCAGGTAGAAATGCAAACAGTTTAACATTATTGAATCTCTTATGGTTTCTCTTTCCTGTTTATATTTTTGTGCTTCCTTTAAGCACAATTTGAAAGTCAAATTTTCTATTCAGCTCTGGTCTTTTCATCAGGAATGTTTGAAAGTCTTCTATTTCATTAAATATCCTTTTTCCCCCTGATGGATTATATTCAGTATTGTTGATCCTTAGTTGTAATTCTAGCTCCTTTGCCCTCTAGAATATCATATTCCAAGCCTTCCAGTCTTTTAATGCAGAAGCTGCTAAATCTTATGTTATCATGATTGTGGCTCTACAATACTTAAATTGTTTCTTTCTAGCTGCTTGCAATATTTTCTCCTTGACCTGGGAGCCCTGGAATTTGGCTATAATATTCCTGAGACTTTTCATTTTAGGACCTCTTTCAGGAGGTGACCAGTGGATTCTTTCAATTTCTATTTTACCTTCTGGTTCTAGGATACCAGGGCAGTTTTTCTTGATAATTTTTGTGAAAGATGATGTCTAGGCTCTTTTTCTGATCTTGGCTTTCAGGTAGCCAAATAATTCTTTTTTTTTTTTTTTTGCTTTTTTTTGGAGGGCAATTGGGGTTAAGTGACTTGCCCAAGGTCACATGGCTACTTTTTGTGTTAAGTGTCTGAGGCTGTATTTTGAACTCAGGTCCTCCGGACTCCAGGGCTGGTGCTCTATTCACTGCGCCACCTAGCCTCCCCTAGCCCAATAATTCTTAAATGATCTCCCTTTGATCTATTTTTTAGGTCAGTTGTTTTTCCAGTGAGATATTTCCCATTTTTTCATTCTTTTGGTTTTCTTTTATTGATTCTTGATGTCTCATGGAATCATTAGCTTCTATCTGCCCAATTCTAATAAATTATTTTCTTCAGTTAATTTTTGTGCCTATTTTACCAAGTTTCTGACTCTTTTTTCATGATTTTCTTGTATCACTCTCATTTCTTTCCTCAATTTTTCCTCTACCTATTTTTAATTTTTTTAATTCCTTGATACAGTCCCAAACTTCAAGTTTTTCATGCTACTATTTTTAGAGCTTGCTCTGGGTGGGTGGGTTGTCAGGGGAGGTCTGTAAATTTTTGGTTCTTCTAAGGTGGTATGATCTCAGGAGAGATATGTTTACCATTCTCCTGACCTCTGCTCTGGTCTGTGAACAAGCCCAAGCATTCTTTTCTAGCCTGGAACTGTGACCGAGGTCCTCACTCCTGCTAATGCTTCTCCTCACTCTGGGACTGGGACCGAGAACTGCTTACAGGCAATAAAACAGAGTCCTGCTCCCAGGGCTCCCCTGTAATCTCCTTCTGACCAGTTGTCTGACCATCCAGAAACCACTGCCACCACTGATTGAGAGTCAACCCCAAGGCCTGCTACTGCTTTGGCTCCACTCCCACAGAGTGGGACAGACAGACAAGACAGACCTTTCCTGCCAACCTTCCAAGTTGTCTTAAGCTAAAAAATTGTTTCACCCCATTAGCATTATTTGAACATTGTTTGGAGGGGAATTTGAGAGGGCTCAGGCAAGTTGCTGCCTTTACTCTGCCATCTTGTCTCCACCTCTTCCAGGCATTTCTGAGACTTAACTCAGGAAGTCTATCTACTGGACTGTAAGTTCTAAGGGGAAGAATCCCATTACTGCTAAACTGTGTATTTCTCCAGCACTCAGCACAGATTTCTACACAAAGTAGATGGTTAACAAATGTTTGCAGTATTGTCTTATATAGTATAGAAACCTCTGCTGGTTCCTCTCACCAGCAGCTAGTACCCTCCTCCCTGTATCTGTTTTGCATATTCCAATCTATATCTGTGTTGTCTCACCCAACACACACACACACACCTTTTGTTTGTGGCCTCCTTTGGCAAGGGCAATAGTGCTTTACAATATTGTCTTTGGATCCCCAGCAACTAGAATAATGCTTGCCACATAGTCCTTGTTCAGTTATTTCAATAGTAACTGACTCTTCATGACCCCATTTGGGATTTTCTTGGCAGAATTACTGAAGTGGTTTGCCATTTCCTTCTCAAACTCATTTTACAGATGAGGAAACTGAGGCAAACAGCATGAAGTGACTTGTCCAGAGTCACGCAGCTAGTGTCTGAGACTGGATTTGAACTCAGGTCCTCTTTACTCCAGGCCTGGCATTCTATCCACTGTGCCCCTTAGCTTCCCTTGCTACATTGTAGGTTTCATAAATGCTTGTTGATTTGATTGACTGTATTGATTTTTATCCTATGGAAAATATAGCCCTGGGCAGTGTTGTGGTAGTCTTAGGCTTAGCTTTGAGGTTTCTTGGTGTTTTGTTGAGTGTGATCAAAAACATCTCGGCTGCCATTTAGTCAGCTGATAAACATTTATTAAGCTCCTACTGTGTGTCAAGCATTGTGTTCAGTTCTGGGGGTATGAGACAGTTCTGGATCCCGAGAAGCTCAGTCTTTCAGAGCACAAGGGAGGAGAGAGAAGCTGAATGAATGCAACCTCCTGGCTGTTTGGAATCAGTCTGAGCAGCACAGTATGGTAAATAGCAATCATCTCAATTGAGATGGGCTATATTGAGACAACAGTAGACACACATCTGAGGAAATACATCAACAGTAAGGCCCATCACTGGTTTTCTCTGGAGAAAAGGCAAGACAGCCTGACTGGCAGTCCTACGTGGGAGGAGGAGGAAACCCAAGTAACTCATTGGCCCCACTCCTATCTCCCCTACCCCATCCCCTACATCTCTGATGGGTCCCCCTCCCCCAGGCCCGTTGACTAAAATTGTCATGTTGTTGTCATTGGGTATGAAAAATTGCTGTTGTGTTTGCCAGTGTATAAGACATAGCATTTTTCAAAACCAGATCTGTGATTTCATCTGGGTTGAGAACTCCCTTTACTACTTTGCATATGTACCTACAAGCCTAAGAAGGGTTCCTGGGAAGTTTAAATGACTTGTCCAGAGTCACTGAGCCAGTGCTGTAAAACAGGAGACTTGAAGCCAGGTCTCTTTGGCTCCAGCCATCTCTCTCTCCACCATGCTACAGCTGCCTGCATTAAAGAGAAACCAACACTAAAAAGTGTTTGTGTCCTAGACGTCAATGAACAGTTTCAGATAGTCATAGGACGTTAGATTTAGTGCTAAAAGGGGCATCGGAGGTTATCTAAGCCAACCTTCTGATTTCCCAGAGGAGTTAAACGATTTGCTCAATCACATAAGAAACAAATTGCCGAAATGGTATTCAAACCCAGGTCCCCTGACTAACTTTAACATTTTTTCCCACTGTGCCTCAGTTTCCTCACCTATAAAATGAGAGTGCTAATATAGACAGTAGCTACCTTCCATGGTTCTTATGAGGATCCCATATCCAGAGCTGAAAGGAACCTCCAGACCTTGCTGGTGGAGTCCCAAGGTGTAGCAGCAAGCACCCCAAGCAGAATACAGATCAAATCACAGAACACTTCTCAAAGTGAGCCCCCAAAACAAAGCCTCACATCAGGGCTTATATAGCCTTCTCCTGGCTCAGAGAATGTAACAACCTTATTGACCCACTGGCCAATCAAAAAGTATCTACTGAAAAATAAGCCTCCCTCCCCAGGCTTCAGGTGCACTTTAGCCTAGGGGCAGGGAAGATCTTCCAAATTTGCATTCCCATTACACAAGGTCACTCAGGTAGCAAGCATTAGAGGTAGGATTTGAAGGCATCTCCTGTTACTCCACAGCCAGTGTGCCACACCATCTCTTACAAAATGTCAGTGTTCCCCAGTCATATCAATTGAAATAATGGGGTAGCTATGAGACACAATGGATCGAGTATTGGGTGTAGAGTCAGAAAGATCCAAGTTCAAATATGGCCTCAGACACTCACTAGATGTGTGACCCCAGGCAAGTCACTTAATCTTAGCTTCCACATTTGTAAAATGGGGATAATTAGGTTTGTTGCAAGGATCAAATGAAATAGTAAGTGCGCCATATTCAACTCTGAACTACCACCTCACACCTATCAGATTGGCAAACGTGACAGAAAAGGAAAATGGCAAATGCTGGAGAGGATGTGAGCAAATAGAGACACTAATGCGTTGTTGGTGGAGTTGTGAACTGGTCCATCTATTCTGGAGAACAATTTAGAACTATACTCAAAGGGCTATAAAACTGCACATGCCTTTTGACCCAGCAATACCACAACTAGGTGGTAAAGAGATCAAAGGAAAAAAGACAACCACCACTAGCTCAGGTTCTTATCACCTCTTACCCAGGTTATTGCAACAACCTCATCCTTGGTCTCCCTGCTTCAAATCTCAAGGGCAGCTAAGTGATACAGTGGATGTAGTGCTGGACTTAGAGTTAGGAAGAGTCACCTTCTTGAGTTCAAATCTGATCTCAGATACTTGCTAGCTGTGTGGCCCACTTAACATTGTTTGCCTCAGTTTCCTCTTCTGTAAAATGAGCTGGACAAGGAAATAGCAAACCACTCCAGTATCTCTGCCAAGAAAACCCCAAATGAAGTCATGAAAAATTAGACACAACTGAAAAATGACTGAAAACTTCACATCTCTCCAGTCTATCCTGCACATTGCTGGGAAAGTAAGTTTCCTTCATCACAATCTAACCATTTGACTCCCCTTTTCAAGCAACTCCAGTGGCAACCTATTGCATGAGCATAAAATACAAATTCCTCTGCTTAGCCTTTAAATCATCTCATAACTGGGTCCCAATTTATCTTTCCAGTCTCATGGAATATTTCTCTCCCACCCTTTGTGGTCCAACCAAACCAGCCTTTGCTCTGCTCCTCATCCATGGCATTCCATCTCCTGTTTTCATGCCTTTGCTCTGGCCATTCCCCATGGCTAGAATGCATTCCCTCCTCACCTCTACCTCATAGAGCCCTCTTTTCCTTTGAGATGCAGCTCAGGCACCATCTCTTACATGAAGCCTTTCCTGATCTCTCCAGCTGTCCGTGCCCTCCATCCTTCCCTCAGAAACCATTCTATTTAACTACTTTGTATATATTTGTATTTATTAACTTTATTTTCATGCTTCTTGTCTCCCCCATTAGGATGTAAACTCATTGCAAGTAGGGATTTTTTCATTCTTTCTATTAGTATCCCCATTTCCTAACAATGCCTGGCACATAGTAGGCACTTGAATATGGAGGGATGGAATGGTCTTGACTACTACCACCCATTCATGTATGATCTTGGGCAAGACACTTTATCTCTATGGATCTTAATTTCCCCATTTGTAAAATGAGGTCGGACTAAGTTAGCTCTGTGGTCCCTTTTGACTCCCATCTCCACTATTTTGCATCTCAGACAACCTAATTAAAAGCTCTAAAAGCACAGCCAAATCCTATCATTTTGCAGTTGAATTAAATTCTGCTACTAACATTTAGGGGTCATTTTTGTTTTGGAATCTGTTGCTTCCGCTATTCTATGTCATATTTTTAGAAGCCTGGTATATTGTTGTCCACGGTCTGAATCTTCGTTGACCCCATTTGGGTTTTATTCAGCAGATATTGGAGTGGTTTGCCATTTCCTTGTTGTAGCAGCAAGCACCCCAAGCGTCCTCAGGGTTTGCAGCTACCACAGGTTCTTGGATCTGCTTTGTTAAAGGAAAGCAACTCAAAATGGGTTAACAAGCTTACTTTAATCAGTCAGACATATATCGTTTACCTTGTTCAGGAGAAAAGGTCAGCACCCTGAACCTCAAAGTATACAGGCATAATTATCAAGACAGAAACATCAAGTAGACAGATTTCCAAATTGTCCAACCGTTACATCCATACCCAGTCAACATCTGGGTTTCCACATTCTGGGTTTTTCAAAGCCGGGGGACTCTCAACAACGGCTTCCCAGAATTCAGATCAAATCACAGAACACTTCTCAAAGTGAGTCCCAAAATCAAAGCTACACATCAGGGCTTATATAGCCTTCTCCTGGCTCAGAGAATGTAACAACCTTATTGACTCACTGGCCAATCAAGAAGTATCTACTGAAAAACAAGCCTCCCCCGCCCCAGGCTTCAGGTGCACATTAGCCTAGGGGCAGGGAAGATCTTTAAAATTTACATTCTTATTACACTTGTCCAGCTCATTTTTCAGATGAGGAGACAGAGGCAAACAGGGTGAAGTGACTTGCCCAGGGTCACATAACAAATGTGTCTAAGGTCAGATTTGAACTCATTGAAGATGTATATTCCTGCCTCCAGGTCCAGCACACTATGCACTACGGTGCCATCTAACTTCCCATAGTTTGGAGAACCACTAGAGTTTATTGAATGTGTGTGTATGTTGGAAGGGGCAGAAGAGAATCTGGGTCCTCATCTCAGGTTTGCCACTGACTTACTATGTCACTCAAGCACCTCTTTACTGTTTTCCCCCATCAGTGAGAAGAGCAGAATATAGTGGGATTCTTTCCTGGGGGGGTGTCAGGGGTGTTGAATATGCTGGACTCCAGAGTCAGGAAGACCTAAGTTTAAATACTGTCTCAGACATTTACTAGCTGTATGACCTGGGGGGCGGGAGGTCACTTAATTTCTCTTAGCCTCAGTTTTGTCATTTGTACAATGGGAATGATGACAGCACCTATCTCAGAAGGTTGTTGTGAGGATCAAATGGAATATGTAAGGTTTTGCAAACTTTAATGTACTACATAAATGTCGGCTATAACTCATTAGAATTCAACTATACAGGATAAGGTGAGAGGGAGGTAGGACAGAGAAAAGAGAGACAGAGAAAGGAGAGACAGAACAGAGAGAGACAGAGAGAGAAGGGGGAGGGGAGAGAGAGAGAGAGAGAGAGAGAGAGAGAGAGAGAGAGAGAGA
>NW_027185786.1:3275831-3303068 GCF_028583685.1 Petaurus breviceps papuanus
GGAGAGAAAGAGAGAGGGAGGGAGAGAGAGAGGGAGGGAGAGAGAGAAGGGAAAGGAAAGAGAGAGAATTTAATTTTATCTCTGAGTGAGTTTCAGTAGTATATAGTAGATAAAAATTTGCCTAATCTGTATCCCTGTTGTCAACTCCCTTACCTACATTGTTCCAACATAGCAAAGGTTATTTACCTTGGAGATCTGCTAAGGAGAGAGGGTAGTTTTGACTCTTCCCCATTTTCAGCTCCCACACTGTCTTCAGAACCTAGCCTCTTGCATTAGAGGTGGCCACAACGTGCCAACTATACATCTCACAAGAGAGAAGCAGCAGCATGTAATATAGTCAAGAAGAATTCCAGTCCAGATCCCACCTCTGACACCAGGTGTGTGACCATGGGCAAATCACAACCTCTCTGAGCTTCATGTTATTCTCTAAAACTCTAAGCTAGAGATGAGTTGCAATCTGCATGGTTGGAGTTCCCAGTGATGAAATCATGCCTTAAAAAGCTTAAGGTGATATTTGGCAAAGTAACCTAAGTGTGTCAGGATACACTGTGCCCATCGGGATGATGGTCATCCATATAGCCATAAACTTCAGCATGGAAATTTGAGGGAAGACAGAATTTTCCAGTATATAAAACTGAATCTCTTTCTGGGAAACAGAGGCTTCTTAGAGTCAAACAGGAAATCCCACTTTCAACATTTGTGAGACTATGGTCTGTCCAAAATGATTTGGATACTTCCTGCCCAAGTGCAAGAAAGTGGCCTTAGAGCCAGTCAGTCAACAAGCATTTTTTCAGTACTTACTATGGGCCAGGCAATGAGCTAGACCTCTCTAGGTACTTTCTAGTTGTAAAAGAACTGACTGTGTGCCTGGGTAGTTAGGCCATTAAATGGCCTTGAAAATAAGTATGCACCCAAAGAGACTGTAAAAAAGAGAAAAGTTCACATGTATACACAAATACTTATAGTAGCTCTTTTTGTGGTGACAAAGAACTGGAAATTGAGGGGATTCCCATCAACTAGGGAATGACTGAACAAGTTATGGTATCTGAATGTAATGAATACTATTGTGCTATAAGAAATGATGAGCAAGCAGACTTCAGAAAAACCTGGAGTTATATGAACTGATGCTGAGTGAAGTCAGCAGAACCAGGAGAACATTGTACACAGTAACAGCCACATTGTATGATGACCAACTTTGATAGACTTAATTCTCAGCAATTCGAGGATCTAAGACAATTTCAAAAGACTAAAGATGGAAAATGCTATCCACATCCAGAGAAAGAATTATGGAGTCTGAATGCAGATCGAAATGTACTATTTTCGTTTTTTTGTTTGTTTTTTTCTTTCTCGTGTTTTTTTTCTATGTTGTTCTGATTCTTCTTTCACAACATGACTAATGTGGGAATATGTTTAACATGATTGTACATGTATAGGCTACATCAGATTGCATGCCATCCTGGAGAGATGAAAGGGGAGGGAGGGGGGGAATTTTAAACTTAAAATCTTATGAAAGTGAATGCTGCAAACTAAAAATAATTTTTAAAAAAAAGAAAATAAGTATACATATGACTGATGTAATACTATTGTGCTATAAGAACAAAGAGGATCATGGTCTTAGGGAAGCCTGGGAAGACATGAGCTGATGCTGGGCGAAGTGGGCAGAACCAGGAGAACACTGTGCATAGTAGCAGCAACACTGTATGATGGGCCCCTGTGAATGACTTAGCTACTCTGATCAACGCAGTGAGCCAAGACAACTCCAAAGGACCTATGAAGAAGAATGGGCCCACCTCCGGAGGGAAAACTGATGAACTCCAAGTGCGGATTGAAGCATACTTTTTTTTTACTTAATTTTTCTTAATTTTGGGGAGTGCAACTTAACTACCATGGAAATATGTTTTGCATGACTTCATACGTGAAACAGATGTCATAGTGCTTGCCTTCTCAATGGGTAGGAGAGGAGCTAAAAGGAGGGAGAGAATTTTGAACTCAATTTAAAAAAAATCAGTGTTGACTTATGTGGAAACATGTTTAACATGATTGTACATGTATAACCTATATCAGATTGCTTGCTGTCTTGGGGAGGGAAGGAGGGATGGAGAAAAATTTAGAACTCAGATTTTTACAAAAAGGAATGTTGAAAACTATATTTACATGTAATTGGAAAAAAATAAAATACTATGACAATGCTTTCCAGGCACACACAAAAATCAATGTTGAAAACAAATAAATAAAATAAATTTTTAAAAGAATTGAATGGGGAGAAAAGGAAAAGAAACATACAGGATGGAATAGAACTTTGTTGACTTATAGAACAAGAAGAACCTATGAGATTACCTGGTACAATCTCTCTGCCCACTTCCATTTTACAGATGTAGAAGCTGAGTCCACAGAAGGGAAGGGACGTGCCTACAGACACATAGCCAGTGAGGGGCACAATTCCCACCTCGGTAGCATGGGTCCCAAGGGTGCATGGACTATTTCAGGAAATGAGATTAAGCAGAAAATGCAATGGATAAAGAGGATAGCACTAATAGCAATAGCTAAGACTTTGGCACACTGTATATTTAGGGGTTAATATTCACTCACTGTTTGCTTTGTGAAGTTATTTAAGTCCATCATTTTTTCTGAAAGTGCAAAAATCTTGGTCCATTTTCACACGGTTTCTGCTGGTCTGAATTTTCTCCATGGACATTAAATGTGAGTAAATAAATGGAATCAGAATTCTTTCTCATTGGCCTCACATAAATGCTTGATCTTTTCTAGCCAACAGGCAAGTGATTGTTTCCACATTCACCTGAGTGTTAAAAAGGGGGTGGAAAGCTGTTAATAATTAAAACAAATTAGTAAAGGGCAGATTTTTTGTACCACCAGCTGAAGACTCAATATTGCCAGAATAGCTGTTATTCCAGGAGAGGCCTACAGAATCTGGCCAGGTAAAAATATCTGATGTCATAGACTTCAACATTAGTGGGGCTGAGAAAAACAGACCAGCCACTCACTCTCTCTGCCAGCCAAGCTTGCTCATATCCACAGATTTGAATGCTGTCTGAGTTTCACTGACCCTGGAGCATAATCCCCGACTCTTGTATGGACAGCCTGGCTTAGAGCAATTAGCATGGAAATAATGGTCATTTTCCCACCAGGCACCTTTCTATTGCAGTGTTAGTCAAGCAAGAAGCCAAGAAAGAGAGACTAGCAGAAGCAGATGTTTCATCACTCTTTGTCCCATAACCAGATGGGGCTGGTGAGCAGAGCATAGGCCCCTCCTACGAGGTAATGACAAGGGTAAATGTGTCTGGTTCCCAAATCTCATCAATCACCCAGGAGCCTAGCCAAGCCCCTCAGCTTCCCTGAAAACAAGAAGTCACCTTGCAGAGGTGCCATAAGAAAGTGGTTGGCCTCCTTTCCTTTGTTGGACTTACACTCATCCCAGCCCAGCCCAGCCATGAACCTGCACGTACTAATGGCTGAGGGCCAAATTTGGAATTCTGTCTAGTGAAGTAAGGATTTCATATCAGCATGCCCAGGGTCTTTCTGGGCCTGCCCCATATCTGGGATGCTCTGCCACCTTCCCTGGCCTCCTTCAAGACTCAGCTCTGATCCTTCAATCCACAGGAGGCCCTCCCCAAGGCCTGCCCTCCTTCCATCCTCTCTGTATATGTTCTGTATGTCCTGAGTCATTTACATGCTTTCTCCCTCAGTAGAATAACAGTTCTGTGAAGGCAGAGACCACATTTTGTGCCTTTCATTGTATACCCATCACTTGTGTTTGGCACATAGTATGTGCTGAATAAATGGTCATTTATTTACTGATTAACTGACTAATCCATAGAATGCCCATGGGATGGGTGTTCAGGAAAGTGTACCACTGAAGCCATTCCTAAAGCCAGGCAGGCCTAGCTGGACCCCCCCAGCAGGCATCAGTAGCCAAGGGGGCAGAGAGCAGACAACACTAGAGTCAAGAGAGAGTCATTTACTAGTGGTCTGAACCTCAGCGAGCCCTTTTGGGTCTCCAAGATTCTGTTTCCTCATCTGCAAAATGGAGCTAGTAATTTTTTAATATCTGCCTCACACAGTTGAAAGAGTATTTTTGTAAACCTCAAATGGGGTCACAAAGGGTTGGGCATGGCTGAAATAACTGAACAAGAGATGGTAAATATTTAACAAAGGAGTACTGGCAACTAGTATTGATGCAGTGGGTGAGTATTGGGGAAATGGGTGACCTCTGAGCCCGCAGGACCATCTCCCCAAATGCCTCTCTTCTCTACAGAAAGTCCTCATGGGCCAAAAATGATACATGATGCTCGAAATAGAAATTGGAATGGAATGGAATCCGAGGAAAGGACCATTTGAGGAGCAATTAGCAGAAGAAGCTGCTTCTCACATTTCAAAGGCTGTGGAATCCACAGCCCCAGCCTAGAAAAAGGCTTGTGAGCCAGTCTTGAACCGCCTCCTAATAACATAAGGGACTTGGCCCAAAGAAAAGAGAACAGCAGCGACAATAACGATATCAACACTTCTTCCTGGATGAGCTCAGAAAGCCCAGCTCCCAGGAAGATAAATGAAATCTCCCTTCATCCCCCTGACGTCACCAAAGGCACACAACCAACCAGCCGAGAATGTTCTGGACCAAGTAGAAAAGATAGCTATGGCGGGGAGAGGCGAGCAGAGGCAACTCCCCCCACAGCGATGGTTGCGGAAAAGAGTGATCGCTACAGATGCCCCAGAGCTTGTTCTTTATCTGCTCCCCTGATGTGGAACTGGCAGAAGACAGATTGTGCCAGCATCATATGAGATGCTGACGTTAAAAAAACGAAACAAAACACCAGGCTTCACACTTAGTGAAGATGCAGGTTCTTTCAGATTTTCATGGCCACTGAAAACCCACTTTGGCTTCATCGGCACAGACATCAGCAAATATTTTTACCCAGATGGCCAAAAAGTTCAAAATTTTGACAGTTTTTTTTTTAAGTACTGGTAAGGATTATTTTATTGACCTGAGTTAACTCAGTCATAATGATCTGAACTACATATTCCCCTTTTGGGGTTCTATTCTAGGCTCCATCTGCTAGCGCCATCCCTCTAAGAGAGGGTCCTTAACCTTTGTTTGTTTCTTGGACCCCTTTGGCAATGAAGCCAAGCCCATGAACCCCTTCTTAGAACAACATGTTTAAATAATCAAAAGAAATGCTAAATTTCAGTTGGAGATGAGGGGAAATAAAGATGCATTTTTTTTTCTCATCTGAGTTCATAGACCTTCTGAAATCTATCCATGAATTCCTTGGGAACCTGTGTACCTCAGATTAATAGCCTGTGTTCTAAAGTTAATTTTCTATCTATTTTCTATAAATTTTATAGTCCCAGTGTTTAGTGCACCACTTGGTGTACAATAAGGGTTTTACAAATATTTTTAGTATTCATTCCCCCCCCTTGAGGCAATTGGGGTAAAGTGACTTGCCCAAGGTCACACAGCTAGTAAGTGTCAAGTATCTGAGACTGGATTTAAACTCTGGTCTTCCTGACTCCAGGACCAGTGTTCTATCTGCTGCATCACCTAGCTGCTATCTTTGGGGGGGGGGTGTGAGGCAGTTGGGGTTATGTGACTTGTCCAGGGTCACACAATCAGTAATGCCAGTTTATGTACATATATGTTTACATTTTATATGTGTATCTGTGTATTTGTTGCTGTTATTCAGTCATGGCCAACTCTTCATGATCCTATGGACCAAAGCACGACAATATTGTCCATGGGATTTTCTTGGCAAAGATACTGGAATGTTTTGTCATTTCCTTCTCCAGTGGATTAAGGCAAACAGAGGTTAGGTGACTTGCCCACGGTCACACAGATAGTAAATGGCATAGTAAGAATAGTTGGTACAAAACATTGCCCCCAAACCCAGGATAGATTCTCTGACAAATACAGGGTCTATGGGAGAATGGTCTATAGCTTAGAGTTCGGAGGTAGAAAGGCATACATTGATAAACACAGAGACCCCAACTTCTTGGATGAGAACTCTCTATTTGACAAAAACTGCTGGGAAAACTGGTAAACAGTATGACAGAAACTGGGCATAGACCAACATCTTACACCATATACCAAAATACAGTCCAAATGGGTACACTATTTAGATATAAAGGCTGATACTGTAAGCAAACTGGGAGAGCAAGGAATAGTTTATCTGTCAGATTTATGGAGAATGGAAGAATTTATGACCAAACAAGAGATAGAGAACATTATTAAATGCAAAATGGGTAATTTTGATTACATTAAATTGAAAGGTTTTTGTACAAACAAAGCTAATGTAACCAAGATTGGGAGGGAAGCAGAAAACTGCAAAAGAATTTTTACCACTAGTGTCTCTGAAAAAGACCTAATTTATAAAATATATAGGGAACTGAGTTAAATTTATAAGAATATAAATCATTCCCCAATTACTAAATAGTCAAAGAAATGAACAGGCAGTTTGCAGAGGAAGAAATGAAAGCTCTCTATAGTCATATGAAAAAATGCTCTAAATCGCTATTGATTAGCGAAATGCAAATCAAAACAATTCTTTAGGTACCATATCACACCTGTCAGATTGGCTAACATGACAAAACAGGAAAAGTATAAATGTTGGAGAAGATGTGGGAAAATTGGAACATTAATGCATTGTTGGTGGTGTTGCAAACTGATCCAACCATTTTGGAGAACAATTTGGAACTATGCCCAAAGGGCTATAAAAATGTGCATACTCTTTGACCCAGCAATAGCACTTCTAGGGCTGTATCTCAAAGAGATCATACAATCGGGAAAAGGACCCACAGGTACAAAAAGATTTATAACAGCTCTTTTTGTGGTGGCCAAGAATTAGAAATTAAGAGGATAACCATCAATTGGAGAATAGCTGAACAAGTCATGATATATGAATGTTATGGAATACTATTGTTCCATAAGAAATGATGAGCAAACTTCAGAAAAACCGGGAAAGACTAATATGAGCTGATGCTGAGTGAAGTGAGCAGAACCAGGAGAACATTGTACAGTTACAGCCACACTGTGCAATGACTTTGATAGACTTAGCTCTTCTCAGCAATGCAAGGTTCTAAGACAACTCCAAAAGGTTCATGGTGGAAAATGCCATCCACATCCAGAGAAAGAATCACAGTCTGAATGTAGATCGAAACATACTATTTGTTCTCTCTCTCTTTTGTTTCTTCTTTCTCATGCTTCTTTCCATTGGTTATAATTCTTCTTTACAAGATGACTAATGTGAAAATATGTTTAATTTGAGCATAGGTAGAGCCTATATCAGATTGTATGCCATCTTGAGGAGGGGGAGAAAATTTAAAACTCAAAAGCTTGTGGGACTGAATGTTGTAAATTAAAAATAAAGGAATACATTTAAAAAAAATTTTAAAAGAAAAGGATCATGAGAGATCATGTGGCAGACCTCATAACTCCTAAACTAAAAGTCCTTTGCTCCCTTTGTGGAGTCCTCATGAAGTTCTCTGCTGGGCTCTGGGGGCTGGTACCTTTCTAGAGTCCACAGGTAGCACTTTTGTTCACCATGAGGGGTCATGCTACCTAATTCTGTCCATATCCTAAGTGTTTGGGAACATTATCCATTATCTTTTATATTCCTATCAGTGAAGTAGGAGAGAGCTAGTATGAAGAATGAATGAAAAATCATTTGTTAAGCATTTGCTATATATAGGTCACTGAGCTAAGTCCTGGGGATAGAAATATAAACAAGACAGTTACTACCCTCAAGGAGCTTATATTCTAATGGGGCAGGGTAGTCAAGAGGAGCTAGAAATGAATAGAAGGAATGCTTGGAAAATGTCCAGGATGTAGGGAATCAATCAGTTAGATCAGTGTTTTCATTGATAGCTCCCCTATTAAGTCTTTGAATATTAATAAACGGAGATAAATCCTCACCAAAGGTATTTGCCATTGTCATGTAGGGCATCTAACACAGAGTCCAAGTTGAAGACTTTGACAAATGGAGAAACTGACTTGAAGAAATTGGAAGAGAATTTCCCCTTGTCTTATATACTTCAACAAGTGTAGAAGATCCCATGACTCCAGGCTCCCAGACCAGGGCTTTAAATCTGGACATTCCAGCCTCCTCACAATACTGAATTGTTTTTGTTTATTGTGTTTCCTTTTACTGTCAGATAGACCATTTACCTTGTGATACACCAGTTCCTGATACTATGTCACTCAGAGGGCTTTCATTTAAGCTTCAGGTCTTGCTGAAAGGAAATTTCTTATGGTTCAGGCTAGGACACACTTGAGTGATTTTTATTGAAAGGGATTCAGCAAATGATGTATCACCATGTATGGTGGATGGAGTATGGGGTTTAGAATCAGAAAGGTAGAAACTGTAAGAGTATGAACTCTTGACATCTATGAACCTCAGTTTCCTTGTATTTAAAATTAGGATAAAGATTGTGAGGTACAAATGAGACCAAGTATGCAAAATGCTTTGCAAACATTAAAATGCTATGTTACTGTCAATTATTATTGTTGTCAATGATGTGCAAACAAATATATAACTATCTTAAAGAATATGCCTTTAGAAAACTCTAATTTAAGCAACTGCTGCAGCCAAGAAGCCAGTGTGGGGCCTCTGGCCTTAAATCCAGTTATATCTAACTCTGCCCAGAATACTGTCATCTCAAGACATAAATTGACTATGCCCAAGATAAGGCTTGCCTTGTTTCCATAGATCTATGTTAGATGCCTTGAGTGTTTTCCCCCATTTCATTTACTTATACTAGAGGAAAGAGAGAAGGCAGAACAGATTGTGATATCAAATCCATTGCAACTTGGATTTATTGGACCCACCAAGGGCCAAGGTCATGGCTGTGGACCAACTTAGGCCAGGCTGTGGATATTGCCCTGGGTTTAAGTAGTCCAATTCATTGAAGAACTCAAAGCACTTTATACAGGATGTAGCTCATTTTTTCTCCCAAAATTCCATATAGAGTGAAGGCAATGATGGCTCACTGAAGGCAATTAACACTTTGACTTGGAGTTTACCAGCCATCTTGAGTCAATAGTTATCTGGTGAATTTAATTTAAAAAAAAAATAGAAGGGCATAGTATGAGGAAAAGCACATTAGATTTGAAATGAGAAAGGTCAGAAGGATAGCTCTGCCATTTGATAGCCACTCAATGTCTCTAGAACCTCAGTTTCCTCTCCTGTAAAATAAAGGGGTTGAACCAAATGGTGGGCTCTTCAATTTCTTTGTTGGTATGGATCCCCTTGGCAGTGTCAGAATAATATTTTAAAAGTGAAACATATAGGACTTACAAAGAAAATCAACTCTAACTCTCTCTCATACACACACAAGTGGGTGTTTGCATGTGTGTGTGTGCACATGTGTGTGTATATTTCATTATTCATCTACAGGACAGGAACTTCAAATGAAGGCGTTGGAAGGTACCTTTGAGGTTATTTAGTCCGGGTTTCATAGGTAACAAGTTCCAGACCCCAGTGTAAAACCCCTGGACTAAATGACCTCGGTGGTGCCTTCCAACTTTGCCCTTGAAGTTCTCATCCTGAAAATGAATAATGGAACTAGAATTTCTTCCCCAGCTCTTCAGCTTTCCAAAACCTCTCTCAAAACATATTTCGTGCTCTTGGACAGTGTCTGGCTCCTGTCTCTGGAGGTGGTTTGTGTATGTGATGAATGACTTTGGATAAGAAACAGCAAATTACTTGTCATGGAAAAAAGCACTGCCTTTGGAGTCTGACTTCTTGTTTTCGAGCTCTAACTCGGATACCTCACTCCCTTGAGGCAACCACTCGGAGCTTCCCAGACTCAGTTTCCTCTGTTGTAAAATGAGGGAGTTGAACTAGGTGACTGCTTAGGATCCTTCCCAGCTCAAAAGCCCACAAGGCTAGGTGACATTTCTCTCTGTAACATGAGGATGCTTCAGCCTGCCAGCCAGGGTAGCTATGGAGAGGAACCAGCGAGCTCTCCAGTAAAGGGTTTTGATCTGCTCCTGGCACTGGCTGCGTAATAATTTATTACCTTTGTTTCGCTTCTCTTCATCTCATCTTTCCTTGGAAAGTCATTCTCGCCAAGCGTCCGGGCTGCCCTTGGGGGAAGCTCTCCAAAGTGATTAGCAGCGATAGCTTCAGGGACTTGTCCTCAGTTTGGGCTAATGGCCAGCAAAGCTTCCTACTTCACATCTAGCCGGTAGCTTTCAGACCAGGCAGCGGACTTGCCTTTCTCCAATTTCCATCACCCTCTCACTCCAGTTCAAGCAAGCAGACCAAGTGAGTCTGTACCTCGGAGGGCTTCTCTCGCTCTCCAAAATAGAGCCCCTTATTATGCAAATACAAATTGGTCATGACTATGCTGGTTAGAGTCCTGCTAGGGTTTGCTTTTGGAGCGATTCTCTTGAAAGGCAGCATAGTGGTTTGGTGTTACAGGGAGTTATTTTTTTTTTCCTTCAGGAGGAGGATCTGTTATCGTGAGCTATGAATTCAATTCAACAGTTACCTACTCTGTGCCAGACGCTGTACTAGGCATTGAGAATACAAAGTCAGCCCCTGCCCTTGGGAAGTTTTCATTTTTCTGGGGAAACAGCATACAGAGATTTTTTTTTTTTAATGCAGAAAAAGTCTGAACGCATAGATATTTGCAAAAAGAAAGAAAGAAAGAAAAGAAAAGACTGAATGCAAAATGATTGGCTGGTAACCCACCAATAAAAAGCAGGGGTTTTTCCATGGAAGTGTATGCAGAAACAACCGGTCATCTGTTGCCATCCGGCTTAATCTCTCACAGTGCCTTTCCTGCCAGGTCCCTTCAGACCCCGATATTCTGCGACTCTGCGTCATGGCCAATAGGAAAACAAAAAAGTCTCCCATAGGCTGGTCTGAAAGGTCTTCCCTGGCAGCAGGTGCTAGAATTTCCTCGTAGTGCCTACCACTCGATTGCATTGGCAGGCCAGGTCATAGAAGAAGCATTAACATCTGCTTTGCCATTGCACCCTAAGGACTGTGGGACTTTTCCATCTGACTCACAGTGGAAACTTTTCGTTTGTTATCTCCTCTATTAGAATGTGAACTCTTTTAGAGCAGAAGCTGTCTTATTTTTCTGTGTGTACACCCAACTACGCACACAGTAAGCTGCTTAATAAATAAATGCTTTACTCATTCATTCAGGACCCCAGAAATCGGCCGACAACTGAAGGACTGGGGTCTCTAGTATTCTAACTCCTAAGTCCCCACCAGTGGGCTTCTCATTGATTAACAGCCAATGGTACTAATTGACTTTTAACAATGGTATTTATTAAGGCACTATAGTGAGAACAGTTGGTCTAAAACATTGTCTTCAAACTAGGGGCACATAATCCCCTTGTACATTCAAGGTTCCTGTGGAGAGTAGGCTCACATTTATAGTAAAATGGTGATACTAGCAAATGTGGTAAAGGGGTGCCTCACAGCTCCTGGCTGCTGGGTTGTTTTTTCTTTTCTTTATAGAGTTTACGTGATGATTACACCCTAGCCAGTGACTGGTGCATACCGTGTTTCCCCGATAATAAGACACTGTCTTATTTTTTTTTTGAAAGAAAAACACCAGAGGGCTTATTTTCAGGGAAGGGCTTATGTTGTCCTGCCTCAGCTGGCTTATTTTCGGGGGAGGGCTTATTTTAGAGGAATCTTACACAGTAAGGGGAGGGCTTATTTTCGGGATAGGTCTTATTATCGGGGAAACACAGTAGTAGACTTGAAATAGTTGACTGACTGAATGACTGATTCCCTTTAAGTATAGCTTTCTGCTTGGTCCTTTGTAGGATCCATTTCTCTCCATCACAAGGGTTTTCCATCCTTGAAGCTGACACCATCTTTTGGTGACCTTCTCCATCTCTCTGCTGATTCTTTCTCTGTGATTGGCCACTGCCACCAGCTTTGGAGCACTCTACTACCAACTCTAGTTGCCACTGGGGGAGGGAAGGAGGAGAAAGAGAATGATTTCCTTTCAGAGGCTTGCCTGGAATCCTTCCACCACTAGATTGGTTTTCCAGCGACAAATAAACCTTGTAATTCTGTGAACTGACTTTCTGTTATACAAAGACTCAAAGATGTCTCCAAATCTTTCAATCAATCATGAGCTATTTTCTGTGAGGTGACATCTACCTTTATCCAATGATCAAGGCACCTTATTCCTCTTTAATTAAGGACTTGTTCAAACCTAGATTATAGTTTTGGTTGATGGATTAATTAATTGATGGAGCTGTCAGGGATTTCCGTGGTTACATCAATTGCAGTGGGTGTTTCCCACCCTTACATCATTTTAGAAAGGTTATAAAACTCTATTCTTAGTGCTGGGGCTCAGGAACAAGGATTGCACCTGTATTTTAGACTTCTTTCATGGTGTAACAAGAGGCTGCACTGGTACTTCACAATGGCAGACAAAAGGATGTTGTGGGTGCTACCCATGGTCCTGTGGAGAGCATAAATGCTCAGAGCCAGGCAGGACCTTAGAGGCCATTTGACCTGAGTGATATCAGAGTAAGAATCCCCTTTACAACAAATAAATCTGACCCTGAACACTGCCAGGGAGGAGAGAGGCAGTGCCTTCAGGGCCATCACTCACCACTAATTGTTAGAAAGCTTTTCTTGACATCAAGCCTGTCCTCTTTGCAGTTCCCATCTAGTCTTTCCAGTTCTTCACTCTGGGTCCAAGAAGAGAAAAATGAATCCCTCTTCCATGTGACAGCCCTCCACATATTTAAGGATGGCTATTATGCTTCTGGGGCAACTAGGTAGTACACTGGATAGAGCAGTGGGCCTGGAGTCGGGAGGAATCACCTTCCTGAAGTCAAATCCAGCCTCAGAATGAGCTGGAGAAGGACATGAATGGCAAACCACTCTAATATCTTTGCCAAGAAATCCCCAAATAGGGTCATAAAAAGTTGGATATAAAACTACAACATGCCTCCCCCCTTGCCCAGTCTTCTCTTTTTTCCAGCTAAAAGTCCCCAGTCCCTTCACCTACCCTTCATATGACACGGTCTTGAGGCCCTTTACCATCCTAGGAACCCTCTTTTAGGCTTCTCCAGGTTGTCAATGTCCTCTCTAAAATGTGGTCCCCAGAGCTTAGCACAGGAATACTCCAGCTGTGCTACTTCCCGCTTTTTTTTAAACAGAGGAGGAAGCTGATGATTCAACACATAACATAACCAAAGCTACTTCATAGGAAGGCTTATTTGGGTAACAAAGGAGCTGGTGTAATTTCCCCATCCCCACCCCCATAAAGAGGCTGGAGAGCCTGCTTCTTAAAAGGCATGATGATGTGTAATGGAAATTTATCAGAGAGAGTACTCAAAGCAACAAGAAGTCCATTACTCAAGATTCCTGTAGCTAACGGCATGATCAGATCAGAAGGGCACTAGATTTGGAGTAAGGAGACCTGTTATTAGCTTTCAGTTACTTCATCTTTCTTGGCCTCAGTTTCCTTATCTGTAAAAGAGGGATAATATTGTTTATACTACCTACCTCCCAGAGGTGCTGCAAGGAAAGTATTTTGGATGAGTTGAATAGCACTGGAGAGAGACTGAGACAGATTAGACATCACCCTTGTCATTCAATCAATGAACAAGCTTGTATCAGGCACCTACTATGTGTTAGGCACTGTGTTAAAGTTTAAAGATGCAAAACAAAAAGTAAATAGAGTCCTAGTCACTGGGAGCTTATACTATCCTTGGCCAAGAGGGCTGATTGTAATATGCAAACAGATAAATACATAAAAGGTCGTTTAAGGGAGAAAACATTAACAAGGAAGTTTGGGGAAGGTTCTGTGCAAAAAGTGCCATCTGAACTGAACCTTGAAGGAAGATCAGGGTGATGACTGGCAAAGGAGAGAAGGAATTGCATTTGGTGGGGGAGACAGAGACACAGAGAAGAAGAGAGACACAGAGAAGGACAGAGAGGTGGGGGAGAGGAGAGAGAAACACTGAGACAAAAACTTGCCACATTGCCTTGGAGGAATGAGGAGTAGATGAGTTTATTGGAACTTAAGAGAATCTAAAGTAGGATAATATGAAATAAAGCTAGAGAGTAAATTGGGGTCATCTAGATGGTGGGGACCCTCTGGAAACTGGCTGTGATTTATTTGGCAGCTAGGCTGTTGGGTTAGTCCCACCCTCTGAACCTTCTGGATGACTGAAAGCTTCCACTCTCTCTCCTTATCCAACACCTCTCTTTTCTGGAAAGCTCAATGCACTGGATACACCACAGTATCTCATCCATCCCCATAAATTTGGTGTCATTTGATGTGAAGACAAGAAGTTTGGCAAGGAATACTTTTTTTTTCCTTTCTTAATAATCCCAGCATCATTAATCAGAATAACTACTACCATTTATATAGCATTGTAAGGTTTGCAAAGCACTTGCAAAGACCCTCACAACAATCCTGGAAGGGAGGTACTTTTATTATACCAGTTTTACAGATAGGGAAACTGAGACTGAAAGAGATCAAGTGACTTGCCCAGTGTCACATTGCAGGTAAGTACCTGAAGCAGGATTTGAATTCAGGTCTCCTGACTCCAAGTCCAACAGTGTATCTATCCACTTTGCCTCCAAATTGCCTCAACAGAATATACTCATTATATGGAGATGCTTTATTTTTCATATAAATTTAAATTTTATTTATTCCTGGACTCAAACATAAATAAAATTAGCAATTCCACATACACTGTAGTACAGTAGAAAATTGTATATGAAACTATAAATCTCTGTTAAAAAGGACTTGCTTATCTTTTTAAGTACGTAATAAATTCAACATGTAACTATCAAAATTATCCTGCTTCTCTATGATTCTTTCTGGTCATCCTTCTTTTCTCTTCTTTTTTTTTTGGGGGGGGGAAGGTGAATGGAAGCTAACCCCTAAAAGAGACAGAGACAGAGATAGAGAATCAAATCTTTATCATGAAGATACAAAGATCAACACTTAAATGAGTTATAAATATATCTGTATTTTTTGTAGTAATCCAGACCTCACTTTAGCTGTATATGACATATGACACTTTCATAGGAACATGTCTATGGTAATGGGCCATATCTGACTATATCTCAGAATCCCACTCAGAGCTAACCAGAGACTTTCCTCAAACTTGAGGGTCATTGGTGGCCATGGCTGAACATAGGCTACTTCTCTCTCCTTGTCATGACAGTGCACCCCACTCCTAAAATATCTGGAAATATGTATCAGGTGGGGGTTGGACTGATTGACCTCTAAAGCTCCTTCCAACTCAGAGTCTGGGGCTCTTGTGATTGTTGGCAATGATGACTGATGGGACCTGGAGCTAGCAGGCATCACTCTTTATCCCCATGAAATGGAGACCCATGCTAGCTCTAATGTGGGAATTAAACTTCATAGAGGAGAGTGCCTTTGTGTGGTGTGTCCATGGATTTCTGTCAAGCTGTGTCGAGGAGAGACACCTAAAACAAAGAAGATCGGGGGGTCAGGCTATTTGGAGAGCACAGGGCGCATACTAAATAGTGAAATCCAGGGGTCTTAAGGGATTCTTTTGTCCCTTTTTCTTCTACAGGATCAAGCAATGAGACCCTTTGAATTGTGACTTTAATGACTCGAACCAAGAGGAACATGAAAAGTGGAATAAATGAATTAAAAGCTTAAAAGAAAAGGATCTTGAATAAGAACCAAATCCATTAAAGAGAAGAATCCCTAATTTATTGGTGTGGTTTGGGGAAAGTTTCTGTTGCCAGGATGGAAAATTCCAGGCAGTCCTTTCTGGGAGAGGTGTAAAAATGACACAGGACAATTGGCTGCCTTCCTGCCGAGGCACATGATATGGTGAGAGGCTGCTGGGGAGGGAAAGGGCAAGAGGAGCAAGGGCTCCTTGGGGAGGCTTGGTCCAGGGGACCTCAGTCGGGGGAGCAGGTGTTCAGGACATGAGGCCACAAGGTGATTTAGAGGGTCTTAGGACTGTGGCCACTCCCTCTCCCCTGTCTGGTTCTGAACAAGTCCAAGGAAAAGCTCAAGGTCAGTCCTTGGATCACTGCATAAAAGCCTGTGTCCTCTGGAGGAGTTTGGCCAGGTGGAAAGGGTTTTGGGAATCAAAAGACTTGAGTTGAAGTTCTGTTTTGCCTGGACCTTAGGTCAATCTTCTAGACTGGTTTCCTTATCTATAACATGGGGATTTGAATACTTGTAGCATAATATCATGCAGCCAGATGGCGCCATAGTGGATAGAGCATCAGTCCATCTTCCAGAGTTCAAATCTGGCCTCAGATTCTTACAAGCTGTGTGACCCTGGGCAAGTCACTTAACCCTCTTTGCCTTAGTTTCCTCATTTGTAAAATGAGCTGGAGAAGGCAAGTGCAAACCCCTCCACTATCTCTGCCAAGAAAACCCCAAATGGGATCATGAAGAGTTGGAGAGGACTAAAAACAACTAAAAAAATACTATATCAGGGCTAGTTAGCTAATCCGAGGTTAAGAAGGCCTGGTTTCAAGCTCCACCTGCGATTCATACTGGCCATGTGACCCCATACAAGTCATTTAAGCTCTGAGTGTCCCAGATAACTCTCCAAAACCTAAAGTTGGCAGCTGGGGGTGAAGTGGATAGAGTACTATGCTTGGAATCAGGAAGACTTGAGTTCAAATCCAGCCTCAGACTGTATGACCTGGGGCAAGTCACTTAACCTCTGTTTGTCTCAGTTTACTCAACTGTAACATGGGGATAATAATATCACCAACCTCCCAGGGTTATTGTGATGCTCAAATGAGATAATATTTATAATCAGCACAGTGCCGGCACATAGTAAGACGCTTCATAAATGCTAGCTATTATCACTATTACTATTTGAAAAACAGTTGTTGCCCTGATTGGTAGAGGGAGCCTCCTCACTGGGAGATCACTATGCCCATGAAGTCACAGCTCCAAGTCAAAAATAACATGAAATACTTGTACTACAAACCTCACCAGATTGTCGGGAGGTTCAAATGGTACCCACTTCCCACAGAGGGACTTGTAACTCTGGAGGGCTTCAGAAATGTCTGCTGTTGAAACTATCTGCCTTCCAAAGATGGCACTGGGGGCCTTGTCCCTGACCCTGTCAATCTCAGATACATGTCGCAATACCCACTCCTGCTCTTCCCAAGTCCGAAGAAAGCCACTTTTGTTTTGGAAGGTTGTTGCTAAGAAAGTTGCAGTCTTTGATCTTCAGAGACCTCAAACTGTGCTCCAGAATCCCCATCATACCTGCAAAATGGCCCTAAAAATGGAATGACTAGGACCTGGAGTCAGAAGATCCAAGTTCTAGTCCTGGCTTCAACAGTGATTCAGCTATACAAACACTAACCTGCTCTGTACTTCAGTACTCCTATCAGCCAAATGGGCATAATAGATAATGAAAGCTAACACTTACACAGCTCTCTCAGGTTTACATGAGTTTTATGTATGTTATTTCATTTGATCCTCTCAATATCCCTGTGAGGTAGGCTTTATGATTATCCCCATTTTACAGATGAGGAAACTGAGGATGAGAAAGGTCAGGTATCTGAAGGCATAAAAATGTATACCCGATTGTCCTATCAAGGTTGCTATGAAGAGGGACCAAGGCAATGGATGTGAAAAGGCCTGGGGAATGATTTAACGCCATGCAGCCATACAATATTACTCTGTGAAAGGAAAAGAAAAAGAACTCCCTTAAGAAAGAACTTGGAGAGTTCATTAATCACTAGATTTTTCAAATGGCATTTTCACCATTTTGGAATGATATGGAAACTGAGGCTCAGAAAGGTTGAGTCTTCTTTGAGATCTGGTCACATAGCTAGCAAGTGTCAGGTGATGGAGAAAACCAGATCATCTTTACTCCAGATCTGACAGTCTGCCCACTACATTCACCTTCTCCTGCTTTCAAAGGAAACCTTGGGTGAAGCTAAGCCACGTACCTTAGAGGCTAAGCTCCATGAGGGCAGGGACTCTGATGAACTCGGGATCCCAGTGCTCTATGCCACAGCTGATTTTCACTGTTTTCTGCTTCTTTTTGTAATACAATATGCAGCACATAGTAGGTGCTTAATAAATATCTATTGATCTATTCTTTTTCCTGAGTTATTTTTATAATGCCTTTCATTTTCAAATTTATCTCTCTCCTGCTCATCAAACCATCCTTCGCAACAAAGATGAAGCAAGAAAGAAAAAAGCTCAATAAGCCTAACCAACTGCTGCCCGCATCTGACTGATGAAATATAAGCTATTCCCCACCCATCACTCCCTATCTCTGCGAAGAAGGAAACAAAGTGCATTTTCTTCAGTCTTCCAGGACCAAACTTGATCATTATAAATGTGCAGGATTCAGTTTCTTTATGTTTCTTTGTTCCATTTCCATTGTTTCAGTCATTTGTATATGGTTTCCCCATTTCTGCTTACTTTGTTCTACCAAGGTTCACATAACCATCTTCTCCCCAGCCCCAGTCCCAAAGACTTTGTCATAGAAACAAGGAAGAAGCAAAGGGGCTAAAACACACACACGCGCACACACACACACACACACCATGCATGGCCCAATTCTTCATCTTTGTTGTTTCTTAAAGAACAGTAAAGTTCCATTACATTCATCTTGACGGGCATCTCTACCACTTCCAGTGGCCTCTTACAAGTAGCATGTACTTGGAGGCCGAGGACTTGGGCTTAGCTCTCAGTTCACTACTGCTCACTACCGCTACCTCCATGATCTTGAGCAAGATGTGAAACCTCTGTAGACCTCGTCTCCTCCTCCATAAAAGGAGGAATTTGAGCTGTGACACCTCTAAGGTCTCTCCCTTATTGGGAGATTGGTGGCAAAGGGACAGAGGAAGAGCACCAGTTCTGGAGGCAGAGGAATGGGGTTCAGAAATCCTCTCCGATGTATATTGTATACCCTCGGGTGAATCACTTAAGGTCCCTGGCCTCAGTTTCCTCCTCTGTAAAGTGAGGGTGTGGGACTAGCTGGCTTCCAAGATCCCTTCTAGATCTGTGGGCCTTTGAAGGTTCAATCATTTGAGCTGAGATGTGCTCTGACTTAACCTTTACATAATACTAGCTCATAGGTAGAGATTTCAATTTACAAGAGAAACAGTAGATAAAAGCTTTCTAAGGCATGGACCCATACTAGGGGTTATGGAAGGGATGCAATTGGGTCAGTCCTGCCATTCCAAGGTACCAGGCAGCAGCAGCAAATATTGTCTTATGTCAAGGGTCAGGACCCTTGGACCTGGACCACAGGATAGGAATGGCCAGAACTGGGGGCAGCTAGGTGGCACAATGAATAGAGCACCAGTCCTGGAGTCAGGGGGACCTGACTTCAAATCTAGCTTCAGACACTTCCTAGCTGTGTGACCTTGGGTAAGTCACTTCATGCTGTTTGCTTCAGTTTCCTCATCTGTAAAATGAGCTGAAGAAGGAAATGGAAAACTGCTCCAGTATGTTTGCCAAGAAAACCCCAAATGGGGTCACAAAGAATCAGACACCACTGACTGACCAAAAAGAAGAGCCAGAAAGCCAACCTACTCTCCTTGATTGGTGAAAATCCTTCCTGTACGATCAAAAGAAAATTCCCTCAGCATGGAGGGAAGTTAGGAAGGACTCCAAATTGAGGCCAAGATCCCAGAGGAGGAGAGATTCCTGGAGAAAGAAGACCTGACAAAGAGGGGGGAAGGGAGCCCCAACTTTCATTGCTTTTGGTTAGCAGAGATATAATAGACACACATCACCCGAATTCAAATCCTGCCTCAGTCATTTACTCTCTATGGGGCCTTCACTTCTCTTGGACTCAGTTTCCTCATCTGTAAATTTGGGAGTTGAACTCCAGGTCCCTTCCAGCTCTAAATCTCTGGTCCTGCTTGTCCACTGTGGAAAATTTTGAAAAAGTTTTCATTCCTTTTTCCATCTGCTTTGGCTCTTTGCTTCTCTATTGGAATAAGTCTGTGGAATGACAAATGACTTTGAGAAAAGAGCCTTTTTCTTGTGCCCTTCAGGCTTCCATCAGAAGGGGCTGTTAGAGGAATCACAAGCCAACCCACATTGATACGCGTTTTGTGACTGTCACCCTGAGACCCTGCACGCTCATGCTGTAGCTCATGCATTAATAGCACAGATGCACAGGGCTTTGGGACTCACAAAATGTTTTCCTCATAACAACCAGGGAAGTGGGAGGATTACCATTCCCATTTTATTTCATTGATTTATTTGCTTTTTTGGAGGGCAATTGGGGTTAAGTGACTTGCCCAAGGTCACATGGCTAGTTTTTGTGTTAAGTGTCTGAGGCTGGATTTGAACTCAGGTACTCCTGACTCCAGGGCCAGTGCTCTATTCACTGCACCACCTAGCCACCCTACCATCCCCATTTTAGAGATGAAGACACTGAGGCTGGGGGGGGGAGGGGGAAGAGGGAGAGAAGACGACTTGTCCATGGTGACTTCCCTAGAATGCCAGAGCTTCAATACCAACCCAGTTCCAGGGATGCTGCTGCTTCCTCATGCTGCCTCTCCTCAGATTGAGTTTACCTGCTGACTTCATCCACATGGGAAACTCCCTATGCATATAAGCTGCTGGTCTGTAATTTACAGTTTTAGAGAGTTTGCCTGAGGACTAAGATGTTAAGTGACTTACTCAGGGTGGCTTCTGTGATATAGGGGATAGAGCACTGGGCTTGGAGTCAGTAAGGAAAACTTGAGTTTGAAGCCTGCCTCAGTCACTTATTCACTCTATGATCCTGGAAAAGTCACTTAAACCCTCTTAGCCTCCATTTGCTCATCTGTAAAATTAAAGAAATCTGCTGAATAGGGGACTGAGGAACAGAGGAATTAAGATACTTGTTCAATAAGCTGCAAAGCTATTGATTATTCAAACTTTAACTCCTGCTGTCCATCCATGCATCACAGCTATCCCCAACCAATATATTAGCAGGCCTAGATTGCTTCCAAGGTACCCAAGGGAAGGAGGTGATCAGATGAGAAATGGGCTGCTGTCCTGAAGGATGCTGGGAAAGTTCCATTGTTGGTACTGTGGACAGGAATAATGAAGGTACTTGTTATCGACTCAATAGATAAATTTAAAGAACAACCCGTACAGATTATATCTTCTGTTTAACTCAGTGAACATGCATTTAGCATTCTAAAGGTACATCTTATAATGTTTCTTATTTGTATTTGTAATAAATGTTAAATTTTTTTTCCCACCTGCTTCCTCCTTTCTGCTCCAACAGGCATATTTCTAGGACCTCTTCTGTATGCTAGTTGTGTGTGTTCTTCTTTTATTCTCCTTATTATTGAGAGATATTGAGAAGTAGAACAGTAAATTAGCCTTTTAGTAATCGTGACAGATTTCACTCCCATTTTAATTTATTAATATTCTTCTATCATCCCTTTAGGAAAGCATTGAAGAGCCAGATGTCATACCATTAGCAACAAATCAAATTACCAAATACATAAATAAATGTTACTGCCTCTCTGCCCTCCATTTTAATGCACTCCATTTGCAAGAACCAATTCTTATTCCCACTGGCCTCTCTCTTTGATCATGCAAAGGTGGAGTCATGCAAATCCTGCTGAAAAAAAACAGATAGCTGTGAATACGAGAGGTCCTCCAGATGTGGAATTCATTCCCTCCTCACCTCGACCTCACAGAATCTTTAGCATCCTTCAAAACGTAGCTCAGCTGTCATCTTTTACACATCCTTCTGATTCCTCTTACATATTAGCAATGTCTTCCCTTTGACCCATGTGGGAGAACTCCTCCCATGGAAACTCCTTCCACTGATAAAGGTTGGTCACTGGTCTATAATTTATAGTTTTAGAGAGTCACCTATGACAATGAGAGGGGAAGTGACTTGCCAATGGTCACATGCAACTACTTTGTATAGGAGGCAAGATATGAACCATGTCTTCATCTAGATATCCTGACATTATATAGCATCTCTTCTTAGCTGCTCTCCAACTTATTCTTGCTCTCCAGAGTTGGGTTTCCAAAGTGTAGCTGCTACTTTGGATTCTAGGAGTAATTCAGTGGGACTATACTACTAACATGCATAAGCCCCCATCAGTGTGTTCCTAATTAACAATCAGCCACCAGACACAACTGGATCTTTCTATTGTTGTTTAGTCATTTTCAGTTGTGTCATGACCCCACTTAGGGTTTTCTTGGCAGAGATACTGGAGGGGTTTGCCATTTCCTTCTCCAGCTCATTTTACAGATGAGGAAACTGAGGGAAACAGGGTGAAGTGATTTGCCCGAGGTCTAAGCTAGTAAGTATTTGAGGCCAGATTTGAACTCAGGAAGATGAGTCTTCCTAACTCCAGGTTGGCACTCTGTCCACTGTGCCACATAACTGCCCTAGTTAGCTCTTAACTAAAGCATTTACTAAAATGGCATTGTAAAAACAGTAGGTATAAAACATTCCCCCCATAAACTTGGGGCTCACCCTCATTTACATGGTGTTCATTGGAAGGGTGGGCTCAAACTCAGGGCACAACAGTAATGAGACATACAGAAGGATATGCATGTGGCAAAGGCAATCACAATTCTTGGTCCTACAGAACCTGGAAGTCCCTCTTCTCTATGTAGAGTCCCCACTTCCTACCCTTGGTTGCAATGTCTTCCCTTGAGTAGGTTGCCCCCCACCCACCGAGTTCTGAGGGCCCACTCTTCTACATGGTCTCTGGTCTGCTGCTTAGAGATGCTATCTCTCTTAGGTGACTGTCTCTTTTACATCCTTCTCTGTTCTGGATGTGTCCCTGCTCCTTGCTGGATACAATATCCCCTAGTGGTCCAGCAGCGTCCTTTCAGACATAATTGATGGTGAGGAGGTGAGGGACAGAAGAGAAAGAAATTCCCTTTTCGCTTCTTGCAGGGATCTCCTCCATAGGCAGCTTCCAACATGCAATATCTCTCACTCTTGAGCCCTGGAAATTGTCCAGAGCTTAGCTATTTAATTCCCTCAGAGGAGTGGTCAACAGACTTGTTTCCTTCTGAATTCAGTTCATACAATGGTACACTTGAGGAAGTCCACCTATTTTCTTTATTATCTCTCCACTGATAACTTCTTTACCACTTTCTTTGCACAATTCTTAATGGGTAATATGTTGTAGACTACCCATGTTCACTGTGGATCTCTCCATGTTCCATCAGGTCACTGGCAACATTAATTTTTTGGAGAATATGATATGCCAAGACTTACAGTCACATAGCATCACTGGATAAAGAATAATAATTCTACCTCTGACATAACTTATATGACCTTGTTCAAATCCTTTAACCTAGGCAGCTGGATGCTGCCTTAGATAAGAGTGTTGGACTTGGAATCAGGAAGACCCAAGTTTAAATCTTGCCTCAAACAATTATCAGTTTTGTATGTATCACTACAGGCAAGGAATTTGACCTCTCTCGGCCTCTGCTTCCTCAAGCTATAAAAGAAAGGATAATTAATGACTCAATTAATATAATTAATTAACAATTCAATAACTTTTAAGCTCTACAAACTCTAAATCTATGATCTATGGACCTTTCTGGTTCTCCGTTTCCTCAAATGTAAAATGAGGCATTTGAACTCGATGATTTTGGGTTCAGTGTCTCTGCTGTTCAGATTGCTCAGATCTGCTCCTCTCCATTGTCCAACTCCCTCCTTTGCTGCTGGGGGTCAGACTCATTGAAGCTGCTTCCTTCCTGGTAAGGCTGTCCCTTCCAGCTTTACATCTATGACTCTTTGGTCCCATGACCCTACATATGATCTTAACAAGAAGGACCTTTGGTCTTATTAAAGTCCTAGCTTGTTTCTCTCTCTCTCTCTCTCTCTCTCTCTCTCTCTCTCCTCTTGGATTCCTCTCATTTCTGTCCCAGATATTTGTACTGCTTACTGATGAGCTCTGGAGTGTCCATCCAACTGCACTTGCCATTCTGAACACTGTTCCTCTGGGGACAGTTGGGTTCAACTCTTTTAAGTAATTACGGGGATGATCTTTAGGGTTCCATATATCCTGGGTCTTGATGAAATTGGTATGTCAGCAAGAAACAGAAACCTCAATGTCAGGGGTTTTAAAAAATAATTGGATAATTACATTTCAACATAATTAGTTTCCTTTGTAATCCTATATATTTTATTTTCTGTATTTAAAACATTATTCTGAGAAGGGGTCTGTGGGCTTCCCCAGATGTGGCCAATGGGGTCCATTACATCTGAATGGCTAAGAACATCTGCTTTAAGGACCCTCCACCATTCACAGGAATTCCTTCTTTGATTTGGACGGGGGCAAATCAAGGCAGTCTCCTTGAGAGCAGCAAACTTTTTTTGTGAGGACACATCTTTTCCTTTTCTCATCTTGCTGGATATGAATACTACATATGTGTATACGTGCCGTGCTCCACTTGGTATGCATTATACTTATAATGTGGGTGAGTACATGTATGTATGCAAGTATGTATGCGTACACACATGTATGTGTAGGGTGCACACTCTAAGTATATCTTGCTATGTCAATATGGATTCATTATGTATCAAAAGCTACAATAATTTCACTTGTGGCTTTTAATTTATTTTTAACATTGTTTTTATTTTCATTTTGAGTTCCAAATTCTCTCTCTCCCCTTCCCCAGCTATTAAAAAAGTAAGCATTTTTATATCAATTATAGTATAATTATTATTAGAGTGTATATGTATATATGTAGAGAGAGAATTTGGAACTCAATTTTTTAAAAATAATGTTAAAAATATATAATAAAAACTATACATGACATTATAGCAGTTGGTACATATACAAAATGCATACATGTAGACATATATAGATATATGTGCATGTACATCACATGAGGCAGCTAGATGGTTCAATGGATAGCATGCTGGCCTGGAGTCAGGAAGATTTACCTTCTTTGTGAGTTCAAATCCAGCCTCAGACACTTACTAGTTGTGTGACCCTGGGCAAATCATTTAACTCTTTTTGCCTCAGTTTCTTCATCTGTAAAATGAGCTGGAGAAGGAAACGGCAAACCCCTCCAGTGTTTTTGCCAAGAAAACCCTAAATGGGGACATGAAGACTCAGATACAACTGAAATGACTTAACAATAACACAAACACATCACATATAGAATTAGACTGTGATTCTTAGCCCCTTTTGCCCCCGTACCCCACTGCTGCCATTGCTACAGAAATGGAAGAGAATCTACATGGACTGAGAACTATTTTGTGCTTGAATTTGTTTCATGGATTGCCCTAGCCAAAGAATGCGTCACTCACTGGTGGGTCTACAGGTAACAGATGGGGCCCTCGGAAGGCAGGCAGAGTTGGTTCTCTGAATGTACTCAAAGCTTTCCATTATCTCTGGTGAGATAATGAATTCAAAATTCACTGCAGATGTCTGGCTACTATATAAATGTCAGTTAATATTGTTGTTGCCGTTATGATTATCATAATTATTCTAGCAGAGTGGAATCTGTCAGAGTTTATTCTCTGTTGGCATAGTTTTCCAGAACTGGGGTTCACCTCCCCAGCATGATGGGGCGTTAGAGTAGGACCCTGCCTGTGTATGCATTAAAGGAGGACCCTGTCTGTGTGTGCATATTCACAGGAGGGTCACCTCCCTGGCATGACGGGACATTGAAATAGGACCCTGTCTATGTATGCATGTTTGTTCACAGGAGGGTCACCTCCCTGGCATGATGGGACATTGAAATAGGACCCTGTCTGTGTGTGCATGTTCATAGGAGGGTCACCTCCCTGGTATGATGGGACATTAAAGTAGGACCCTGCCTGTGTATGTGTGTTCACAGGAGGGTCACCTCTCTGGCATGATGGGACATTAAAGTAGGACCTTGTCTGTGTGTGCATGTTCACAGGAGGGTCACCTCCCTGGCATGATGGGGCATTAGAGTAGGATCCTGAGTGTGTATGCCTGTTCACAGGAGGAAATGATACTAGAAAACATCAATCGTGAATCCAGGAGCAACAGGCAGAACAAGCTTTGAAGATCACCTTCCATTCTTTACAAACAGAATTAGTCAGTTATACCAGGAGAACAAACGTCACATTATCTGAGTCGCATTTCAAAAAAACTTTTGTTTGAGTGCCCCATAAAACTTCATTTTAAAAATTAATTCCAAATAGCTAAAATTTGAGTACAGTCACTACTACTGGGAATGGACTTAGGAAATGTAGAAAATGGAGATCAGGGGAACAGGACTGAAGTTGGGAGAGAAAAGAAGAGTTAATTAAGTCTGTATTGCTGAGCATATCCTTTACTGATGAACTAGAAGAGTAAGAGAAATATGTTAATGAAATTCACAGATGACCCTGAATGACAAGCGCTGTAACCACCAAGCCTCAGGAAGACGCTCCAAGGACCTTGGGGCAAACAGTCACATTCTGTGATTCTTTTGTCGAGAAGTAACAAAATGAGATTTAACCAGACAAAAGCAGATAAGAGAATGTGTGAAGAGACCCCTAGACTGAACCTTTCTAGGAAAGGATAATTCCATTCAGAATAACTCCATCGGTTTTCATAAATTACCTGAGTGTAGAGCCAGGTGTGAGAGGGATACAAATTAACAATCATGTCCAGGGCTCTGCTGGGGCCAGCTCAAACCAACTCATGAGAGCTGATTGTTCAATTTTCAGGATGACCATTTACACCTCAATTGTTTTTTTCCAATTGTGTTGGACTTTTCATGACCTACTTTGGGGTCTTCTTGGCAAGGATCCTATAATGGTTAGCCATATCCTTCTCCAGATCATTTTAAAAATGAGGAAACTGAGGCAAACAGGGTTATGTGACTTGTCCAAAGTCACACAGCTAATAATGTCTGAGTATGAATTCTAACTCAGGTCTTCCTGACTCCAGATCTGGTGCTCTATCTATTTACTACCTAGCAGCAAATGCTATAAATCAAGCACTGAATTATGATGTAGATTGCCTAGATTTAAGAAAGTGATGGAGAAGTGTTAATAATGCTGATTAAACACAAAAGTGTATTGTACATATATTATTTTTTCTTGGAGAGCAGGTTGTGAAACATTTCCCAGCATGAGGCTGGTCATACCCCTTGTCTTGGGTAGGGGTCTTATGTTGAATCATTTGCCCTTGCTATCTTGTGATCAATGATGTGCATTTTGGGGGGAATGCTTATAGAGTTAGGAGGGGTTTGGGATTGAATCTCACCTTTGACACTTACTAGCTGTGTCATGGCAATGATGATGGTGATGATGATGGTGATGGTGATGATGATAGTGGTGAT
>NW_027185786.1:3308068-3310303 GCF_028583685.1 Petaurus breviceps papuanus
TAGTGATGATGATGGTGATGGTGATAGTGATGATGATGGTGGTGGTGGTGATAGTGATGATAATGATGGTGATGATGTTGGTGGTGGTAATGGTGTTGATGATGGTGATGATGTGAAGGTGATGATGGTTGTGGTGATGAGGTGATGGGGATGATGATGATGGTGGTAGTGGTGATAGTGATGATGATGGTGATGGTGATGGTGATAGTGATGATGATGATGGTGGTAGTGGTGATAGTGATGATGATGGTGATGGTGATGGTGATGATGTTGATGGTGGTGGTGGTGATGATGTGATGGTGATGATGATGATGGTAATGGTGGTGGTGATGATAGTGATGATAATGATGGTGATGATGTTGGTGGTGGTAATGGTGTTGATGATGGTGATGATGTGAAGGTGATGATGGTTGTGGTGATGAGGTGATGGTGATGATGATGATGGTGGTAGTGGTGATAGTGATGATGATGGTGGTAGTGGTGATAGTGATGATGATGGTGATGGTGATGGTGATAGTGATGATGATGGTGATGATGTGAAGGTGATGATGGTTGTGGTGATGAGGTGATGGTGATGGTGGTGCTTGATGATGGTGATGATGATGATGATGGTGATAGCTAACATATATAGAGAGCCTACACTGTACTAAGCACTTTACAGTTATTATCTCATTTGACCCTTACAACAACCCTTTGAGGTGGGTGCTATTATCCCCATTTTACCAATGAGGAAACTTAGGCAGACAGTGTTTAAGCAATTGCCTCTGGTCCCATATACAGTAATTGTCTGAGGCCAGATCTGAACTTATCTAGACCTAGTGCTCCCTGAGCTGTGATGCCCCCTAGCTGCCACTTAACTTCTCCAAACTTCATTTTCACATCTGTAAAATGGGAATAATATCTCATACTTCATAAGGTTGTTATGAGGATTAAAGGAAGTAATTTTGTAAAATGCCCTGCAAGTTCAAGTCCTGCCTCTGACCTATGCCAGCTGAATGACTCTGGGCCAGTCATTAGTGTCTCAAGACTTTGATCAACTCTCTAAGACAATGGTTCCCATATTGTGGTTCAGAGTCCCCAGGAGTTCCTTAGACCTTTTGATGGGTCCATGAGTTCAAACCTATATCCATAATAGCACTAAGATATTTTAATATCTAATACAGTAAATACCTAATAACTACATATAACCCATATAAATAAAACCACCTTCATAATAATGCTAAGATATTTTAATATCTGATACATTAGGTGTCTAATATAAAGTTCTGGTGAGGGGAGTTCCTCAATCATTTTTAAATTATCCTGAGATCAAAAATGTGAGAACCACCGCTCTAAGATGATAAATTGTGGAGAAGGTGCTGACATGTTGACAGAGGGAATTTCCACTGCTAGAGATTCCCCATACCTATAAGCTCTAGTCCCTATCTCAATCCTATTATTAGTGAAAGCAGATAACTATAATATATGTTAAATATATGAGAGAAGTGAAAATAAAATGCAATATGAGGTCCTAGGGAGAAAAGTCATTAACAACAAGAGGAGGGAGGGATTGGCAAAGACTTCCTGGAGGAGTCCTCACCTGAGCTGTCCTTAAAAGATGAGGACAGGGGGCAGCTAAGGTGGTGCAGTGAATAGAACACCAGCCCTGGAGTTGGGAGGACCTGAGTTCAAATCAGGCCTCAGACACTTAACACAAAAACTAGCCATGTGACCTTGGACAAGTCACTTAACTCTAATTGCCCTCCAAAGGGGGGGGAAGGATGAGGACAGATTTACCATGCAGAGCAGACAGGAGATGAGGAGGTCACTCAAGGCATAAAGAACAGTGTGAGCAAATGTGTGGAGGTGGGGAAGTGAATGATGCCAAGGCTTAAGGCTGCCAGAAGCAGAGCCAAATGGACAATACACACAATGACCGCAGCAATCAAGTAAATAAACACCAACAGGCAACAAGACTCAGGTCAAAGGAGACGGACAATGGAGATACCAAACAACCAAAGCCAAACCACATTCTCTGCCTGTTGAAAGCCGGTAAAAGTCCCATAGGGGCAACTGATGGGGGCCTGACAAGTGTCCTTTGGGGTGTTTTTGTTTGATTGTTCTGGGGGGTCAGAATCTGTTTGACTGTTTGCTGGGTAAGCTCTGGAGTAACAGAAAACCAATGTGATAGATAGATGATAGATAGATAGATAGATAGATAGATAGATAGATAGATAGATAGATAGATAGATAGAT
>NW_027185786.1:3310313-3317799 GCF_028583685.1 Petaurus breviceps papuanus
GATAGATAGATAGATAGATAGATAGATAGATAGATAGATAGATAGATTAGATAGGTAGATAAATGTGCATATTGTAGCAGCAAGCACCCCAGCATACCCAGGGTGGCTGCTAGCACAGGTTCTTAGATCTGCTTTTTTAAAGGAAAGCAACTCAAAATGGGTTAACAATCTTATTTTAATTAAACATGTATTATTTACCTAGTTCAGGGGAAAAAGTCAGTACCCTGTACTTCAGAGAATACAAACAAGTTACAAGCAGACAAAAAATACAGACAAAAAACAGATCAGCAGACAGGGCTTCCAGCTGTCTGACCATTACTTCCATACCTAGTCAGTTACCAGAGAGGGAAGCACCAACATCTGGGTTTTCAAAGCCAGGGGGCTCTATGGCTGCCCAGAGTCTCATGTGGTCAAATCACACAACTCTTCCCAAAGTGAGCCCCAAAGCAAAACCTCACATGAAGGTTTATATAGCCTTCTACTGGCTCAGAGAATGTCACAGCCCTCTTGACCCACGGCCCAATCACACAGCATCAATGTGTGGGCATTCCTGAAAAACAAGCCTCCTGCCACAGGCTCCAGGTGACCACATCTAGCCTATTGGGGGCAGAGTATATTTTCAAATCTGGGAAGGTCCTCAGAATCACTTAAGCCTATCAAAGGGCCAAGGGCCAGGGAAGATCTTCAGATTCCCATTCCCATAACACATATGTATATATGAATGTTGATGGTATTTGTGTGAACATGTGTGTATGTATGCAATATGTAACACACATATATGTCACACACTACATTTATAGACATATAATTGTTCTGAAGGGTTGTAATTTGTTTGATATTAGTAACAAAAATAATTGTTTAAATATAATGTACATACATAACATATATGTAAACATTTGTTTCTTGCTCCATGCTTACTTCACATATATAACATATGAATGTTTGTGTATGTGTGTATGTAATTGTTCTGAAGGGTTATAATTTGGGTATCTGTTGAGTGGTATCTGTGGTAGCAAAAAACAAATGTGACAGCTAGCTAGCTAGCTAGACATGTCTATGAGTGTATGTGTGTATGTTGTGTTTATGTGAACATATGTGTATATGTGTGCTATATATGTGACCCACACTTATGCATATATAATTAGATGAATATATATGTGTGTGCATGTAATTGTTCTAAGGGGTTGTAATTTGGATGTTGGTTAAGTAGTATCTGTGGTAACAAAAAACAAATGTTTAAATTTATATGCATATATGTATGTTTTATATGTTTATATATGTATACAATTGTTTTTTGTTATCACAGATACTACCCAACAAATATCCAAACAAATTACAACCCTTTACAACAATTACACACAGACACACACACATTCTCTATTTGAAGAGAGCGTTGAGCATCTTCAAGGACTAGAAAATATTGACAAGAAGGAAAATGTTCTAATCTGTTGACTCTTTATAAATTCAACGTCCTTTTTCTGTGAAGATGACATTAATAAAGGGACAAGTGAGGGTCAATGATTGTATTGCCCTAGACAATTACAAAGTGTTTTATACAAGTACAGTGCATATAGAATGTTGAACTTGGGTTAGGAAGACCTGAGTTCAAAATTTGTCTCAGATGTCAGTTTCCTTATCTGCAAAATGGGAATAATAATAATGACCCCTGCATCCCAGGTAAAGATCAAATGAGTTAGTATTTATAAAGCTCTTTTACATGAATGCCAGCTAATATGTTTATATACATGATGTCCTATGATTCCCATACATAGCCTGTGAGGTAGATAATACAATTATTGTTATACCCATTTCACAGATGAAGAGATTGAACAATGGAGGCTTCTTGGAGGTTGTGACTTGCCCAGGGTTACAGGCCTGGGACTGAGGCTTAGGTCTTTGGATTATAAGTCTAGATCAATTCCCCCTCTACCTCCCTGTCTCCCCACTCCTTGGTTGAAGAAGGCTGAAGTTGTCCTTCCAGTTAGCAGGGATGGGATTGATGTTGAACCATACATCCTTCTTCCCCTAACCCTTCCTCATGTGCCACAACTTGCATTTCTGGGATGGCTGGCCAAGATGGGGAACAGTCTGTGGCTGTCCCTGGACAAAGCTGACAGGAAGGGTCACAGCACAAACCCCATGGCCTCGGTCTCATTATCACAGTTTAATCGAGTCAACAATTTGACAAACATCTGTGTGTCTGGCGATGCACCCTAGCTGTGTGTTTGTGTGGGTATCGTAGCCTTAGGACTGCTGTTGCCTTGCTGCGGTCATCTCTACTTGGAGGTCCAGCCTGAAGCCTGACAGCTCTGGAAACACAATTTGATCAGAAGCCTCAAGAGTGATGAGGGCTTAATTAAGGGACTCATGATACCCAGACTCCCAGAGACCAATGTATGTTAGAATAGCCTATTATTGCCTCCTCCTTCAAGGCAGAGAAGAGAGGAAAACTACCCAAATTATGGTGTGCTCTGTCAGACGGAGCCGGCACTGGACATTTGCTCATCTGACAAGGAAGGTTCAGCCTGGAAGAAGAGTGAAATTGAACTCTGGTAGGAAGACGAAATGCATACACACATATGTGTGTATCTATGTACATATTATGTATATATACATTTATATGTATACACACATAGATTCACATAAATATAGATGTAGATACAGATAGATATAGATATAAAGCTTTTTTTTTTTGAAGAATGGCAATAGCTCTGTCTGTTAAATAGACCAGACTTTCATGCAAATCAGTCAGCATCATTCCCCAAAGGTGAAAACTCCTTGGAAATTAAAACTTGAAATTAAGGGCCTACAGTGTATAAAGAGGGGAGGAAGGAGTGAATTACAGACATGGGCTTGGTCGGGGCGGGGGCGGGGGGGGGGGGGGCTCAGCTTGCAAGAAGGAGCAATTCCAGGAAATGGAATTTTCTGGTTCAGCAAACAATAAGGTCAGGATTGGTTGGAATGTAGAGTGCATGAAGGGGGGTGAAGAGACCTAAGTGTGGAATGGTATGTTAGTTTCAGATGGGGGAGAACTTTGAATAACAAACTATGAAGTGTGTACTCCATCCTTGAGGCAATGGGGAGGCATGGATGATTCTTGGCCAGGGGAGGAGTGACATGATCACTGTGCTGTAGGAAGATTCTTTGGATGGCTCTCTGGAATATGACTAGGAGAGGGGAGAAACTAGAAGAAAGGAGACCAGGTTAGAAGCTATTGACATGAGAGATGGTGAGGGTCTGAACTGGGGGGAAGGGCTGGATGGATATGAGGGACACAGATTAAAATAAAATTTTATAAAATATTTCAACTGATTGAACACAGCATGGAGTTTAAAGGAAGCTAAAAATTGAGGAGACTTCTTAGCCTGCAAACACAGCTGACAAGGATAACCGGCAGCCTGATAACAAGGGCATTTGAAGGAGGTATAGGTTTGGGGCTGAACCTTAACTACTCAAAAGCTACTTGGAGTGAAGGGGCGGGTGAGATTTATCATTCACTCCCTCTCTGACCTTGGGCAGGTCCCTTCATCTCTTTAGGGACTGTTTCCTGAAGGGATTGAGCTAAATCCCATAACATCCCTCCCAATTGTGACATTTTATGATTCTACCTCACATGATTTTCTTAGTATTGTGACCATTGATATATTTCACAGGGTACATTTTCTCCCATTAAATTCCTGTACATAAAGTGAGAAAATGGTGAATCTGGGACGAGAATCCAAGTATTCTCAATTGGTCCAAAGTTCCTTACACTTCCCATGCAAAGCCTTGCAGGAATCATTGAAGAATTCTAGCCTTGGAGGAGGAAAAAACCCACTTCATGGCATTGTAGCTATCTGAGAAATTGGCAGCAGCAGCCTCAGTCATCTGTTGTATTAACTGCACAATTGAAGGTGGATTATCTCAAACTCAGTTAATTGAAATTTCATTTTTCTGTTACTTCATCCTCCACTCACCCTCCCCCCAACAAGTGCCATTCAGTTCATTAAGGTTCAGCTATGTACATATTTGATACATTAAAAAAAAAACTTTTTGTTTTCTGATTTGAAAGAATTTGTATAAACACCACTCTCACTTAACCCTCATACCACCTAAAGAGGAAGTCATTGACCTAAGTGCAAGTTGCAGATGGGTCAACTGAGGCAGGGAGACAGTCTAGATAACCTAGTCCATCTTAAGCAGTAGAGTTAGGAATCAAACAAAGGAAATGTCTCCTCAAGATTCCAACCTTCATCACAGGAAAACATGTCTCCTCCATGATCTAGAAGCTTAGGACCAACTTCAGGTGACATCTACTCATACAGCTGTTTTAACTGATGGCCAAGACAATTTAAAAAAATCTATCCGTGTTAAGCAGATCTTTTTTTTCTTCAAATTTTGCATTTATTCAGTTTTTACTGAGTATGGCTCTAGAGGAGATGCAGAATTTACATAAGACAGTCATTGACCTCTTGAAGACTAGTCTAGATTGAAGTTATCACTTAATTCCATGGATTTTTGGATTGATACGACCATCAAAGTAATCATAAATCTAGATACAAGCTACTTGGATACATGAATATCCTTGTACTTTCATCAACGATTCAATTACTATCTCAGAAGATTTCAAACACTTGGTTCTTTCCAGGATGTTAGGAGATGACAATCTCAAAAGGGGATTGGGAGAGAGGTCTTTGGAGTTCAATTCCTTTCTTCTCCCTTGGGGGGGGAGGGGCTGTTAGAAACTTGGATTTAAGTCTCAGCTTTGCCATTAACTACCTGGGTGGCCTCCATGGCAGAGCCTTAATTTCCTTCTCTGTAAAAGGAACAACTGCAGAGTTTGTGTTTTAAAGGTAGTTGGGAGCCTGTGAAGGTCCTTAAGTATGGGAGTGGTGTGATAAAGCCTGTACTTTTGAACTAATCTCTGATGCCTGTTAAATGTTTAACAACCAGCTTGGGGGAAAGTACCCATGATATGCTTTTTAATTGAATTTAGATTGTTAACATTTTCTTTAATAACATTTCCTTCATCACTTTCTTAAGTCAAGATAATTAACAAAACAATACATTGAGCCTTGATTTGTATAGTTTGCCAAGTTTCTAAGGTGTAAATGCTTACACTGAATATTTAACAAGTCTCTCCCAGTCAGAGTCAGTTTCAGCCGGTGCCAGCATCCTTCTTTCCACTTCTGAATGTAAGATTTCATGACATCCCTTAATGCCTTAGAATAATTTTCCCATCTTGGAAAGGAGAAAAGTAGCACAGACTGCTCTCTGGGGCAGTCTGATCCTGGATTCAGGAGCTACCCTGAGGTCCTTTTGGGAAAGAATCATCACATTACATCATGGGGTTGTTTCTCTGCCACCAGGCATTTCTGACTCAGTTGTTCAGAGTCAATGAAAAAAAGGCATAGTCTAAAGCCAAAGGAAGAATTTGAAAGTGTTACCCTCTGAATTCAGAGCCTCTCCGCAGAGCACGAATTACTGACTTGGTTTCTACTCAGAGCAACCCCCAAAGGATTCTTTTGCTTGTCCATCTACTCTAGACCAGATTAATGTCATAAATCTGCTCTTCTCTCTAAATGTCAGCCCTTTTCTTTGATGTCTCCTTCAGGGAGAAAAGACTCATGATATCATGAATTAAGAGTCGAAAATTTCCTTAGAGCCGTCTAGTCCAAATCCCTCATTTTACAGATGAGGAAACTGAGGGTCAGAGGTTAAGGGGATGCATAAGGTCCAACAAACAGGAAGTGGCAGAAGTCCCAGGTCTTCTGATTCCAAATTGAGTGTTCTTCCCATTACACCCTCTTCCTTTCTGTCTTTCTTGTGGATGGGAACCCCTGTGTTTATGTACCATCTATCTAATGCCATTTGAATAGCTTGTTTGGTCCCTGTGAATCCTTTCACCCACAGTCAGTCAACAAGCATTAGTCAGCATTTACTATGCGTGCCAGGCACTGTGCTAAGTGTGAAAATACCAAGAAAGGCAAAATCATGGTCTTTCTCTCCTCAAGGAGACAACATGCAAAAGCGATCTATGTACATACAAGATAGACCCAGAGTGATGGGAGGTACTTTCACAGGGAAGTCATACTCCCCAGACAAGGCAGCTTGAGGAAAGAAAGCAGGATGTATAGAAGCCATAAACTGCACAATGAGACAACCAAGAGGATTCCATCTTTGGTAGTGCCAAGAGACTGTCTAGGGATGGTTAGCTTAGTGGGTCAGTGCTCAGGGCTGATGAGGTCAGGGTCATGGGTTCAGTCCCTGGGTGGCCCAGTAAACCAGACTATATGTCACCAGTCACCAGGGAGTATCCCTGGGAGGGACACTTTCTATCAGGTTAAAAAAATCGATTTACCGAGTGTCCCCAAAGTCTCAGTGCAATTGTAAGCTATTAAAGCTTAAATCTGCACTAAGACTTTTGGGACACCCTTTATAAGCCTAGGTCATCTTCTTTTACAAAGTAGAATAGATTATTACTCAACTCTTCTTCTTCCTGAGATGCTCTTTTTCATCTTGTTTCCAATATGTATAATTCCCTCTAAGACTGCTTTCCATCTACTCTGTATCCATCTTGTGGATATATACACATATATAATAAAAATATATATGTGTGTATGTGTATCTATATGTGTGTGTATGTATGTACATTGCCCTCCCCCATCATTAGAATGTGAACTGCTTGAGGGCAGGCCCTGTTTTCTCCTTTCTTTGTATTTCCAGGCCTTAGAAGGGTGCCTGGCCTAGGTGCTTAGTAATGCTTTTTGACTGACTTATCTCACAGCACATTGGAGAGTTTACCATTCATTCAGCAGATATGTACAAAGTGCCAATGCTTCATGCTAGGCACTCAGAGGCATTGTGGAGTGGTTGGGTTTGAGTCCTGGTTCCACCACTCTTTAATTGGGTGACCTTGGACAGATCCTTGAGTCTCTACAGAATAGCTTCCCCATCTGGCAAAGGTCAATGATACTTGCTTTATCAGACTCATAGGATCACGGTGAGGGTCAGATGAATCAGAGAATCATTAGATGCACAGAGAGGGAAGGGACCTCAGAGAGCATGGGGGACACACAGCCTGAATTCCAACAACATCCAATAGGCTTGAAGATCTGGGGTGAGGAATAACTCATTACTTGAGACAATGCAGGTAGCACTCTTTATAATGATAATATTATAAGAAAACACAAACTATTATCCCATGAAAGAATCTCAAAATACTTTGGAAACAATTTCAGTTGTTGCCTTTCTTTAAATCCCCAGATCTTAACCACTGTCTGGCACATAGTAAGTGCTCAGTGACAAATGCTCATTGACTGACTGACATACAAACTCTTCTGTGTTCAAGGTCATCATTAACCAATCAATCAATCAACATTTATTAAGTGCATATTATGTGCCAGACTTAGCTGGAGTCAGAGTATCTAGAATTGGAAGGGACCTTAGACATCATCTAGTCTCCTCATTTTCTCCTTCCTTCTTTCCTTCCTTCCTTCCTTCCTTC
>NW_027185786.1:3317899-3320641 GCF_028583685.1 Petaurus breviceps papuanus
TCTTTCTTTCATCCTTTCTTCAATCAGGGTTAAGTCATTTTCCCAGGGTCACACAGCTAGTAGGTATCAGATTGTCACTCAGGTCCTCCTGACTCTGAGGATGGTGCTCTATCCACTTCAACACCTTATTGCCCCAAGTCCCTTCATTTTAAAGATGAGGAGGAAACTGAGACCCAGAGAATTAAGTGACTTGGCCACAGTCACCTGAATAATAAGTGACAGAACCAGCATTTGAATAAGGAGTTCTGTTTCCAAATCTGGGACCCTTTCTGCTTTAACAATATCTTGGGTGTTTTCTTCAGAGAAGGGAGGATGACTCTCACATATCAACAAATTACCTGGATTTCCAGCATTGCAAACTATTATCTGTAGCCCTAGAAAAGCAAAGTTATGTTGTCCCATGAGTCACTGGGTGCACACTATAATTTAGAACAATGTGATCATCCTCCCCTCCTCCCACAGAGGACTAAGAGATAAACCCCCTGTGTAACCTTGGGCAATTTACTTCCTCTCTACAAGCTTCATCTTCCCCACCTGTAAAATGAAGGGATTGTATGAGAGCAGGGGTTCTCAACCTGGAGCCTGTGGACTATATATGTATGTAGATATAGATACACATACACATGTATATATACATATATACAGGAAGGTAGTATATGTGTATGCATGTATGTATATATCCACATATATCCATTTATGTGTTTTATTTTGTGCATTTAAAAACATGATTCCGAGGAGTCCATAGGTTCACCAAATTGTCCAAGAGGGTCCAGGACAAAGAAAAGATGAAGAATTCAATAGTCTCTAAGGTACCTTCCAGCTTGAATTTACTATGGCACCATCCCAAAATGCTTTGCCAGGTGGGGTCCATCTTTGGCATAGAATCTGGCAGCCTGGGGAAAGAGCCTCTGCCTCTGTTCAGTTGGGAGAAGGCATCAGGAGGGTGTTTCCACAGCCCTGTGAAGAACAGTGACAGAACTTTCCCAAGGTTACACAATGAGTCAGAGCTAGTGCTGACGACTCAGCCTAGGAATTCTGTGTCTCCTATCCTTTGGACTTTGCCAGTATTTCTTCTGCCCAGTCCTACTGGGCAGCTGTCTGGTGATGATGCTTTCTCCCTGTCTCCTGTTTTCTTCAATAAGAGTAATAGTTTGGCCTTGGATGATCTGAAGGGGTGGGGCATCTGTTTCCCCAGCACAGGATGCCTATGTCTAGGGCAGGCCCCAGGAAAACCAAGCCCACAAGAGGTGCATGGCCATGCTGCAGAAGATTGGGTTAGCCCAGGACAAGGAGGGAGGGCAAGGAGTTGGTCTAGGTGGATTGGGGAAGATGGCCAAAAGAGAGAACTGAAGAACATGCCCTTTCTTGTTAATTTATGGAATAGGCAAGTAAAAAACACTTCCTAGCTTTATGACCCTGGGTGAGTCACTTTACCTCTGTCTTAGTTTCCTCATCTGTAAAATGGAGATAATAACATCTCTACTTCCCAGGGTTGTTATGGAGGCCAAGGAGATAATATATGTACTGTGCTTGGCACAGTGCAGGGCACATTGCAAGCAACATGCGAATGGTTGCTATGGGTTGTTGTGGTCATCACCATCCTTATGAAAAACTGGAGATGCTGAACAAAACTACAAAAAAATGACATATCCAAGGACTCCAGAAAAAGTAGGAGAGTTTGGACTTGATTGTGAGAGCCCCAGAATTTTTATAACATTCATTCCTTTGCAACCTGGTCAGAGACAGAGCTCTCTCTTACACACATGCACATCCACCCCAGTCTGAGAAGACCTTCCATTTACACCATATATCTCTTGTAGGTGTCCATGTCTCCCCTGTTAGAATGTAAGCTCCTTGAGGGCAGGAGCCAGGCTTCTGCCTTTCTTTGTATCTGCAGAACTTAGCCCAATTCCTGTTACATAGTACATGCTTCATAAATGCTTGTGAACTGAGTGATCACACACATAGTTGTCCACAGAAGCAGCTAGATGCTATAGTGGAGAGAGCCCTGGGCTTGGAGAGTTGAGTTCAAATCCTGTCTCAGGCACTTATTCGCTATGTTTCCCTGGGTAAGATTCTCAGCCTCAGTTTCTCCATCTGTAAAATGGGAATGATTGCACTTTCTGTGCAAGGAGTTGTGTGTTATTGTGAGGATCAGATGAAATGATATCAGTGCTTTGCAAACCTTTAAAGGACTGGGTAAAGTCAGCTATTAATCACAGTACAACTCAACCCCAAAAGAAATCAACACCATGATACAGCCAGTAAATGGTCACTCACCCTCCACTTAAAGAACTGCATTGAGTGGGAATTCATGGCTTCCTAGGTAGCGATTCTCCTTATGGAGAGTTCCCATTGCTAGGAGGGTGTTTTCCCATATCAAGACTGAGGCTGACTTTTTATAGCTGCAATCTATGGTTCCTCTTCATGTCCTCCAGGGCAAGTGGAACAAATCTCATATTCCTTCGACTGACATGGGGTCCTCCCTAAGTAGTCTCTTCCAGCTAAAACTGCCTGACTCCTTAAATAAATCCTCATATGGCATTATGACTGGAGGCCCTTCACATCCTGGGTGCCCTCCTCCTGGCACTTCATCTGGGCAATGTCCTTCCTAAACTGTGGTGACCAGAACTGAATAGAAAACTCCAGGTGTGATCTGATCAGGGCAGAGTGCTGTAGGATCATCACCTCTGTATTCCTGAAAGCTGTGCCTCTCTTAACAAAGACCAGATAAGCCGAGCT
>NW_027185786.1:3325641-3347386 GCF_028583685.1 Petaurus breviceps papuanus
GAGGGAGGGATTGTCTTTTGCCTTTCTTTGTACTGACGGGGGGAGGGGGGCGCCCCCGCACTTAGTACAGCACCTGATATATGGTAGGTACTTAATAGATGTTTATTGACTGGTTCACTATAAACAAAGGCTATGGTGTTTTTTTCATAGTGGATAAAGTGCCAGATTTGGAGTAAGGAAGACTCAGGAAGACCCAAGTTCAAATCTTGCCTCAGACACTTATGAGTTATGAGCTGTGAGACCCTGGACAAGTCATCTGACCTTTCTTGCCTCAGTTTCCTCATCTATAAAATAGGTATGATAATAATAGCACCCACTTGCCAGAAATGTTTTGAGGATCAAATGTAATAACATTTAATCTTAAATCACCCTGTAAAAGCAAGGTATTATTTTTATTACCCTCTTGTCTCCAACACACAGCACAGTGCCCTGCTTAGTAAATGTTTGGGGAATTGAATAGACAGTCATGATGACACTGCCTTTGGGAGGAAGTCCACAAGAATCTTTCCTTGGAATGTGGGGGACACCTGTGGGCCCTGGAGGAGACACAGGGAGGCTGGAAGAATCCTATGGCGCTTGGGCAGGCAGCATAGATGTCACTACAGGGTACCCATATGCTCCATAAAGTGGGGCCAAGTGCAAGGCAGGGAGCTCACCATGAGGGCTGGTATCTTGGAGGGTGAGACTGGTTAAGGACCAGGAGCAGTGCTTCCTAGTCAGCTGGGCAGATCATCCTTATCTTTGAGCCCCTGCCTCTCACTCCTTGGTTCACTATTGCTGGCCCCCAGGAGCACAAAGGCGAAGTTATTGTCCCTGCTCTTTCCCCTTGGCAGACATGTCCCAGTACCATGGACAGAAGTTTAGAGTCAGCACTGCTAATCAGTGCAGTGAGCTCCAATCTTATGACTAAATCCTGAATCACCTGAGGCCATTTCAGTCCTCTCCTCCTCCGCCCCCACACTGGGAGCCCTCTCCTCCTCCCAAGGGGCAATGCCAATGCCAGCCAACATAAGAACTAAATTATGTTTGGTCTGCGTCTGACTTTGCCGAGTCATCTCAGAGTCTGAGTCTGTGTTGAATCCCATGGACCTGCAAGTAGCATATTTATGGCTTATGTGCCCTAAGGGACAGAATCATCCACCTTTAATGCCAAAGGATTCTGGTTTTTGTTGCTATTGATTGGCCCTCAAAATGATATTGAAGATGACCAGGGAAATAGAGGCTTGGGACCCAAACACTCTCGTATCCTCTGTGTTGCTCTCAGAATCTGATTTCTGTGACTCTCTGCCCAGTAAAATAGCTTTGTGCTGTTGCTGAGCAGGATTTTGTATAGGGCAGATGGCCAGTGAGGGATCAGAGATTGGAGATAGCCCCAGTGAGAACCTGAAAATGCCTAGAGAGAGCTTCATGGAGAGAAGATGGAAAGAGAATTCCCCCCTCCCCCAAATACCTCAATCCTTTCCATGTTTAAACCTGGTTTAATAAAGCAGAGAAATAGCAAATAGCCAAGAGGAAACATGTTATAGCAGAAAAGATATTGGAGTGAAAGTCAGGGGACCTGGGTTCAAATCTTGACTCTGTTACTTATCACTTGTATGGCCATGGGCAAATCTCTCTGGGCCTCAGTTTCCCCATCTGTAAGAGGAGGAGGTTGAACCAGAAGATCTTTAGGGCCCCTTTCAATTCTAAATCTTATGAGCCTGCACTTCCTTCTTACTGTTGGGGGCACAAAGATTCTCCCAGTCACTCAAAGATAACCTCAGTTGTGAAGTAGGGACTGGATCATCCTTGGAAGTAGACACTGGTTCATTCATTCATTCATTTATTTGTTTGTTTGTATCCCCCCCACCCCCACCCCACCACACACACATATGCCTGGTAGGAGCTTGGAAGTGCTTGTTGAACAAATAATTCCTGGATCCTCAACTCCATTCAGGTCATTAGCCCCACATATTTAATCAGGTGCCAAATCTTGCCATTTCTTTCTCTACAAAGTCCCCAGCACATATCCCTTCTTTACTCACACAACCATTACCCTAGTTACCATCCTTTCTCTCTCTCCAGGATGGTTGAAATAGCCTTAGAACTGGTCTTCCTGACTCATGTCTCTGTCCACTTCAGTCCATCCTCCACATAACTGCCCAACCTGTCCCTCTCCTTGTGGCCTTCAGAGCCTTGCCTTCTCTCCTGCTGCCCCACCCTGGGACTTCCCTCAGTGCTTGGGATCTCCTTACCCTGAAACAGTCTACTACTACCCTTTTGGCCTTCTCAACTAGGACGTTCTTGCATAAGGCCCATTGCCCTAACTCCCACTGGTAGGTTCCTCTTGGAGCCTCCAACTTGTGGAAGAGCCTGGGCTGGCCTGCCCTCACTCTGCTCTTGGGCTTGTCTCCAACTTTCTAGACATCAAGACCATATCCCTACACCTTCCTCTCCCCACCTCCACTTTTTGGATCCTTTTGATGTGTTGCCTTTCCCCAGGAAGGTGTGTATTTATATTTTCAGGGCTTGCACAGTGCCCAGCACATTGCAAGTGCTTAATAATCCTTCTTTCCTCCCTTTCTCCCTCCCTCCCTCCTTCCTTCCTTCCTTTCTCCTTCCTTCCTTCCTCCTTCCTTCCTTCTTCCCTCCTTCCTTCCTTCTTTCTTCCTTCCTCCTCAGAAACATACTAGTTATGTGACCCTGATCAAGTCATTTAATCTCTGTCTGCCTCTGTTTCTTCAATTATAGAATCAGGATAGTAACAGCACTCACCTCGCTGGTTTGTTGTGAGAATCAAATGAGATGATAATTATAAAGTTATTTGTTCCAGATAAATGCTGGCTGTTATCATTGTTATATTTTGATACATCCAATAGATCATGGCAAGAATTTCTATAACTCATTAAGGTTTGTAAAAATTATCTCATTTGATCCTCATGACAACCCTGCAAGGTGGGTGTTATTATATCCCCATTCTATAGTTGAGGGAACTGAGGCAGACAGAAGTTAAGCAACTTGCCCAGAGTCACGCATATAGCAAATGTCTGAGGTTGGACTTGAATTCGTATCCTCCGGAATCCAGGGTTGGTGCTCTGTCTAACCGCACCACCTAGCTGCCTCTATTGCTGCAATGTTGGTGCTACGGGTCCTGCTCCAACAGCACAGATTGAAGTCTGCCCATGCCTTCTCTTCCCGCTACACTATGAACTCCACCAGGGCAGAGCCTGTCTTTGACTTGCATTGTAACCCCAGTGCTTAGCACAGTGCCTGGCGCATAGTATGTGTTCAATAAATGCCAGTTGACTGAATGACAGAGCAATTCTTGTCTATGTCCTCCCATAAATCTGCCTCCAGTGGAGGAGAAAGAAAAAGATGTATAACCAAAACACTCCAGTTTTCTTGGCATTCTGTGGGTATCAGTGGAACATGAGGGTTGTCTACTTGTTTTCTGTTATTGATCAGTTCCTCAACAAGCTTTTATGAAGCACTTACTGAGTGCCAGGCTTGGTGTGGTTATCCTTTGCTCTCACCGCATGACCTTGCCCTCTCCTGGTTGTACACCTCTTCAGGGCTATCTACGGTGCTACTTAGCTTTGAATTCTCTGTTAGCAGTCAAGTACAATCTGTTTGCACCCTCCATACACCTCTCTTGCACCCTCTGAGTGGCCCACAGTTTGATTCTCCAAATTCTCTCTTTGTAACCACACATGCCTCTCCATGCTAGTGCCTTCCCTCCAAAACCACCTCTAATTTATCCTGTCTATAACTTGTTTGTACATGGTTGTTTGCACATTGTCTCCCCCATTAGACTATAAGGTCCTTGAGGGCAGACACTGTGTTTTTGTCAGCATGGTATTTGACACATAGTAAGCACCTTACAAATGCTTTTGGACTTCTTGATATAGCACCATTGGAAGAGCAGAGTATTTAAAAGATAAATTTTTATGGCAGAGAAAAAGCTAGGAGTCACTAAAAGTACCCCATGATTTCCTAAGTGCACTTCAGGGGCTGCTGTCCTCTATACAGTTCTCAATCAAGTTCATTGTCCATCCTCAGTGTCTATCCAAGGTATTTATACCAATGGACCAACTTTATGGGTTTCCATCCAACTGCATATCATAGGCCAAAAGGTATTTTTCATCCACTTGATTTTTCCTGTGTGACTAGTCAAGCTGAACTCTTAATTATGAATCTCATTTAGGTGGCTCTACATTGTTCTGGTGTTTGATTTAATCAGTCTGATGTCATCTACCAACAGGAAAATTTGGAAGATTTTTCCATAGCCTAGCAGTTAGAGCACTGGACATTGGTAGAATTCGATTCAAATTCCACCTCAGCCACTCACTAGCAGGGAAACCTTGGGCAAGTCATGTAAGCTTTCTGTGCCTCAGTTTCCTCAAATATAAAATGAGAGGGTTGAACTTGAACTTGGGGCTTGACATCTCTCATTAGATGGACCTGGAGTCAAGAAGACCAAGGTATAAAGTGCTTCAAAAACCTTAAAGTGTTTTTAAAATGCTAGCTTTTATGATTACTACTATGACACGAATACTTTAGCAAAGAGAAGAATTGGTCAATGAATATGGTGCACAGTGAATAACATTGGCCCCCAAAATGAAATTGATTATATTTTAAGAGACAGGAAATGACTCACTAATAATGTAGAAGTTACTCCTGAATAAGCTCTCTGTGCAGAGCCAGAACACTGATTCGTTTGAGCAAAGAAGCTAGAAGAAAGAATAGAAATGAGGAAAAGGACAAAGTGCCATTGAAATAATTTACTGTTGTTGTTCAATCACATCCAACTCTTTGGGGTTTTCTTGGCAGAGACACTGGAGAGGTTTGCCATTTCCTTTTCCAGCTCATTTGACAGATGAGGAAACTGAGGTAAACAAGGTCCAGTAACTTGCCCAGAGTCACACAGATAGTAAGGGTCTGCAGTCGAATTTGAATTCAAATATTCCTGATTCCAGACTCAGGTACTCTATTCACTGCACCACATAACTGCCCCCTGAAACAAATTTAACCTGACCTATTCAAACAGAGTAGTGATGATGAAAGATAGGATATAGATGAAATAAAAGGCATAAACACAGATTAAAATAATTCCATATAGAGGTTTAACTGATGTTAGTCAATTTCCCCAGGGAAGAGATCAAAAGAGCCTAAAAAACACCTTATGTAAGTAGACCTTGGACTTTTTTGTCATGCAGAGAGATATGGTAGCCAAGGACAACAACCAGCTTAGTATAAATTTATTGGTAACATATTAAGAGAATAATGAAGGAAGGTTATGGGAAATATCACATTCAAGACAGAGCAGTGAAGGAAAAAAATCAGCTTAAAGTAATCCTGGTGAGAGGAAAAAGTAAAGGGCTTTTAAGGACAAAATTAAATGACAAAAAACAGAGAAGAATAGATAAAATCTGCAAAGACCTTTTTCATCATCTAGGATAATAAAGCCTCCACTCTTGAACTCTAACATCATAGTTCTCAATGTGCTTACACACACATACATACACATGCATGTGCAGTGTTGTATTATATACATAGTCATGTATTTGTGTATGTATAGATTTCCTTTTAAAAAAATTAATCTATTCTCACCCTCCCTCTGGATTGAGCACATTTTTAAAACTGAAAAATAAAGCCCTCACTCAATAGCTGTATAGTCCAGCAAAACAAATTCACACGTTGGCCATGTCCAAAATGATATATCAGTACACTTCCTCACCTCTCTCTTTGGGAGACAAATCATGACTTTCATCTTTATTCTTTTGGACTCATGGTTTATGGTTACACTGATTGGAGTTCTCAAGCCATTCAAAGTTATTTTACTGTAAGATTTTGTTATCTTTGGATAAATTGGTTCTCCTAATTCTGCTCACTTCCTTCTATGTCCATTCATTAAAGACTTTATGGTTTCCTCTGAAATTGTCCAATTTATCATTTCTTATGGCACAATAATAGTTCATTACATCCATATACCACAATTTGTTTAGCCATTCCCCAACAGGACACCACTTTCATTTCTTTTTTCTATTTCCTTTTTTTTTTTGTTACCTTTTAAGTTCTGAAATATCTCCCTCCGTACCTTTTTCCCTAGCCCACATTAGAGAAGGTTACCATTTAACACAGACATATATATGTGTGTTGATGTGTGTGCATGTATGCATGTATGTGTGTATGTATGTGGGTGTAAAATCATATTATGCATACTTCATTTATCAGTTCTTTTTCTGGAGGTGGATAGCATCTTCCTTCATCAGTTATTTGTAGTTGATTTGAATACTTGTAATACTCAGAATAACTTATTTGTTCACAATTATTCTTGAACAATATTGTTGTTACTGTATATTATGTTCTCTTGGTTCTGTTCATTTCACTCTTCATTATTTCATGCAAGTCTTTCCATGTTTTTCTAAAATCAAACTGCTTGTCATTTCTTACAGCACAGTAGTATTCCATCACAATCATATACCACAACTGGTTTAACCTTTCCCCAGACACCTCTTTTATTTCAAAATTTTGCTACCACAAAAAGAGCTACTATAAATATTTTTGCACATATAGAAACTTTCCCTCTTTTAAAAATATCTTTAGGGCTACAGGCTTTGAAATCATACATCTGAATCAAAGGATATATGCAGATCTTAGTAACTTTGGGGGTATTGTTCCAAATCATTTCCCATAATAGCTAGATCAAACCCCGGTGGAACCAACAGCATTCTAGTGTGCCTGTTTTCCTACAGCCCTGCCAACATTTGTCATTTTCCTCTTTGATCACTGTTGCAAGTCTGATAAGTGGGAGGTGGAACCTCAGAGTTACTTTAATTTGCATTTCTGTAAGATTAAAGACTTGGAGCATTTTTTCACATGGTTGTTGATAGTATTGTTTTCTTCTTTTGAAAATTGTCTACTTGTGTCTTTTGGACATTTGTCTATTAGAGAATGAAGGGAGACATAGATAGATAGATAGATAGATAGATAGATAGATAGATAGATAGATAGATAGATATACACACATGTATATATATGTATGTATATGTATCTATGTATCTTTATTTGGGGCAGCTAGGTGGCAGGCCTGGGATCAAGAAGACTCATCTTCCTGAGTTCAAATCCAGCCTCAGATATTCACTAGCTGTGTGACCCCGGACAAGTCATTTAACCCTGTTTGCCTCAGTTTCCTCATCTGTAAAATGAGCTGGAGAAAGAAACGGTAAATCAATCCAGTATCTTTGCCAAGAAAACTCCAAATAAGGTCACAAAGAAAAGGACATAACTAAAACAACTGAACAACAACAAAATACCCACAGGCATATACACATATATAACTTGCATATATTCAAGGTATGCATACAAATACCATTGTATTTTGAATAAACAAAGGCCCACCTTGGGATGGGATCCCAGAAGGTCTGCAGCAGTAAAAATGAGTGTCCCACAGAAGGTGGTGGAACAGCTCCTGGTAGATGGGAGCATACTGCCAATATAAAAAAATAGGCAACGTTGAAGAAGGGAAGTGAGGGGTATCATCAGGGATTTGTCACAGAGCAAGAGTAAGGACTTATGGACAGTCTATGTGCTTCATTCATATCTTTGAGATGTCAAGGAAAACTGAGGAAGGACTGCAGCACATTGGGTGGATTCTCTGTAGGAGATCCATGGGAGGACACAGATAAGGGTGAGATGGACACTGTGGGAAAGCACATCCACAGTAATGAAATCCTAGATGCACTGGAGATCTGTGTTGTCTGATCCCTAGATAGCAACACACAACCAACGCTATATAAACACTCAGGTCCTGGGTCCTGCTCCATGTGGCCATTCGAGACATGAACACGTTCTGCCTTTACTCTTAATCCTTTCCTGGGTCTGAGCTAGATGCTGATGGGAGTGCATTAACTCCGAAGACATAATTTGCAGAATGGCAGCCTCTGGTCTCCCCCATTCAGGCCTTTGGAAAGGCTCTTGCCCAATCACTTGGAGTACAATGGGAAGAGCACAGCAGATTCTGGGAATTACAAATGGGGAGATGAAGTGTGTTCAAAGAACAGACTGTCTCCCCACCAGGGCAATTCCTTGGGAGACCTTAATGAGTCCTGGGGCTGATGAGCATCTATTACAGAGAAGAAGCTCATCTTGTGCCCAGAGTAATTTACAGTTGTGATGGTGTAGCAGCAAGCACCTCAGCATCCCCAGGGTGGCTGCCAATACAGGTTTTTGGATCTGCTTTGATAAAGGAAAGCAACTCAAAATGGGTTTAACAAACTTACTTTAATCAAACTAAAATATATATATATATATAAATATATATATATATATATATATATATATCTCGTTTACCTAGTTCAGGGGAAAAAGGTCAGCACCCCAAACTTTAGAGTATACAGACAGGATTATCAAGACAGAGAAATAAATCAAATAGACAGGTTTCCAAACTATCCAACCATTACATCCATACCAAATCAACATCTGGGTTTTTCAAAGCCTGGGGGCTCTCAACAACAGCTTCCCAGAGTCTCATCAAATCACAGAACACTTCTCAAAGTGAACCACAAAGCCTCACATCAGGGATTATATAGCCTTCTTCTGGGTCAGAGAATGTAACCACCCTCTTGACCCACTGCCCAATCACACAGCATCAAGGTGTAGGCATTCCTGAAAACCAAGCCTCCTGCCACAGCCTCCATGTGACCACAGTCAGCCTATTAGGAGGCAGAGTATATTTTCAAATCAAGGAAGGTTCTCAGAGTCTCTTAAGCCTATCCAAGGGCCTAAGGGCAGGGAAGATTTTTAAATTTGCATTTCCATTACAGATGGTGGCCGGATAAAAGGAAGAACTCATTGTACATTTAGCTGAAGTTCAGGGAACCCACCATTCCTGCTCACCCCCCAGCACACTCTCAGCCAGAGACCAAGCCCTGAGGGGAAGAGAAGGAAGGGACTTCCCAGATATCGTCATTGGGTCCACACTGACTCAGGAAATGGGGTTAGCTCAGGTACAAGCAGACAACACGTCCGGAGCTCTGGGCTCTGGAACATTAAATCGTTAGAAATAAGGAAGGGTCTCCACAGGGTCCAAGCCATTCCCTCCTAGTCAAATGGGTGACTTTGGGAGAGACTGATATGTTGGCTTTTTCATTCCAAATTTTCTTTGATGGAGAGAGAGTCTCAGGATCATAGGCCCAGAACTAGAAAGGACCCTAGGTCATGTAGTCTGACCCCATCCTCTTACATATGAGGAAACTCACCTGACTTGCCCAAATCACGTAGTTAATAAGGCACAGACAGGCAAGATTCGGATTCAGCTCTCTTGACTCCAGATCCAATGCACTTTCCAATGGGTTATGTTGCCAATTAACCTTTCTGGCTAGTTTAACCCTCTTCCTTTAGGAGCAGGTAACAACAGGACATGTGGTCGATTGCATGAGGCCACAGGGACTTGGGCACATGTGGTATGAGTATCTGTGTTGTTGCTGTTTGTCCTTTGTTCTCCAAGAGGACCAAGACATCAGGAAGGTGATGCCAGGACTTGCAAGTGAATTGGATTTAAGTGAGGTAGGGCTGTGCAAGGTCACCAGCCTCACTTTCTTCTCCAGAGCCATCTGGGTCCAATGGTGAGATATATCTAGGTAAATCTAGAATGCCCTTGTTCCAAAGGAAATTTTATGTTTGTGGAAGTAAGAAGATAATCATGGGCGCCTAGGTGGCGCAGTGAATAGAGTACTGGCCCTGGAGACAGGAGGATCTGAGTTCAAATCCTGCCTCAGACACTTAACACAAAAACTAGCCATGTGACCTTGGGCAAGTCACTTAACCCCAATTGCCCTCCAAAAAGCAAAAGAAGAAGAAGATAATCATGACTTGGTGAGCAGTTCTTATCTTCAGGATGGGGGTTGAGCTAGAATTCTATGTATGTCATGTAAGATATTTACAGGCTAGGAGTATGATCTTCTTTGGGGGATCAGGATAAAAGCCATTTTCTCTGGTCATTGCAGGTAGGAGAACAGTTAGCTTAATCTTTGCCTGTTGAACTCTCCTCCCAACAAACAATGATCACACAAAAAATAATCATGGATAATAGGCAAACATTCATTAAAACAAATGATAAAACAGAAATTGGAGGAAGTCATATGGATTTGTTTGGGTAATAAAATACACAAGGCTAAAGGGGCATTGAGATTTAGGAGCGAGATGAAATCTTAGATCGGCCAAGGAGAGAATGACCTCAAACAAGATAATCATACTTAGAGCAGCATCTAGGAATGCGGGGGCTGAGAATCAAAGGGTTGTTGGGGGGTCAGCTTCCTCCACATGACTTCAGCTGGAGGGGATATCCATGGATGTACTGGAACTAGCTCTAACCAGCTTTCAGAGTTGAGTGCTAAATTTTTAATGTGAGGATTAACACTTCAGAAATCCGTTAGTGCTACAAATCAGGGCTTGATTTACTGTTTTGATTGTCTAGACTTAAGACAGTGTTAATAATAAACTTAAAAGTCTTACACAACCCCACCCCTTATTAAACATTTACCAGTACACCCCTGTATTGCTCTAAAAACATTGTTTAAACTCATCCAGAGTCAATAGCCAATAATAGTCAATAAATTTATTAAGCCCCTACTATTGGAGAAATGCCCAAAAAAGAAAGACAGTGTCTTCCCTCAAGGAGCTATGGTGGACAGCTAGGTGGCATGGCGGATAGAGCACCAGGTCTGGAATCAGGAATACCTAAGTTCAAATCTGGCCTCAGACATATTAGCAACAACAAATAAAATTCATTATCTCATTTGAGTCTCAATGTTCCCGGGGATGTCTTCCATTCTGCATTCAAAGTATTAGCCTTCTCTCTCTCTATGCCCCATCTCTCTCTCTCTCTCTCTCTCTCTCTGTCTCTCTCTGTCTCTCTCTCTCTCTCTCTCCCTTCCTCTCTCTTATTCAGTAATAACCATGTAGGCTACATAAAGAACAACTTTCTATAACCCCAATTGCCCTGCCTTCTTCCCTCCAAAAAAAGAATAAAAAAAGAACAACCTTGTAATGATGAGTTTGTCCTAGAATGGAAAGGGTTAACACAGACTTTGTTCCATCTCTTCTCTCCCCACCCTATCCCCATCCTCATATCTTCAGGTTGAGGCTGGACAGCTACTTAGCTACTTGCCAAGGATATTGTAGAAGATTTTCCTGCTCTGGGTTGTGATTAGATCAGGCCTCTGGGTTCCCTTTTTTTTTTTTTTTTTTTGCTTTTTGAAGAAGGGAACGAAGGGCAATTGGGGTTAAGTGACTTGCCTAAGGTCACATGGCTAGTAAGTATTAAGTGTCTGAGGCTGGATTTGAACTCAGGTCCTCCTGACTCCAGGGATGGTGCGCTATTCACTGTGCCACCTACCAGCCCCATCCGGGTTCCCTTCTAACCCTGAGACTCTATGATTATCAGTTGATATATTTCAATGGATCAGTTTCATAATATTAAACTTTAGACAAGGCACTAATGACAGCCACAGCTGGTCTCAGATCAGATGCCCACTGTGATCTCCAATGCTCTCTCATAATAACTAGAATATATATAATCACTTTAAAGTTTACAAAGCACTGTATAAATATAATCTTTTTCATCTTCATGGTATCCCTGTGAGATAGATGCTTTTATCATCCCATTTTATATATGAGGAAACCGAGCCTGAGAGAGATTACCTGATTTGCCCAGGGTCACACAGCTGGTTAAGGGTCAGAGACAGGATCTGAATTTGGGTCTTTCTGATTCTAAGTCTAGCACCCTATCTGATGTGCCACCAAGTTGAGTGTGGTGAGCAATGCTTGTCAATGTCACAGTGCCAGGAATAGGCAGCAGAACGGAGAGGGAGCAAATGGACCATTCAAACAGCGATACCCACACTTTCTTTTTATCTGCTCCTCTTCCATCTCCCTGGCAAGTAGTGTGGAGACATGACAGAGTCTCATTTATAAATCCCTTTTCACTGGGAAAAGATGACATGTAGTTATTGCCATTTTATAGGCATAAAAACTAAGGCAGAGGAGTCAACCAATGAGTTTAAATTCCTGCAATAAGTCAAAGACCTAGAGGTATGGCTACTGAGTCCCAAGGCAAAGTATTTCATCCCTTTTATGAAATTATTTCACTTTCTTCATCTTTTTCATGTATGGTTCCATGTCTAGAAAATGATCATCCTGAGTGTGGTGGAAAGAATGCTAGACTGGGGGGTCAAGAGACTTGGGTCCTAAACCCAGCTTTACCAACAACTACCCATGTAATCTTGGGCAATCCCCCTTTCTGGGCCTCAGTTTCCTTCTTTGTAAAATGAGAAATGAGCTATATGGCTCCTAAGTTCCCAGTTAGCTCTGACATTTGATGGGTGCATTTTCCGTATCTTTTCCCCATAGTCTCCAGGGGATCTCCCCCTGAAAGAGCATAGCCTGACTCTCCTGGAAGATACTCACTGCTTAGTCATGATGATGGGGGGGAGGCTGTCAATCACATTGAAAATGACACCCAAAAGAGCTGAAACAGGTGCAAAGATGATGCAGGGGATAGTTCAAGTAGATGGCTTTGTCACAACTGTGCCTGTACACAGCTATTTGTTTCCATTTTCTGGAGGTGGGGGAGGGGCCAAAGAATAAGAGTTTGGGGGAGGGGAGTAGTTAAGAGTTACTAAGGCCAGAATGGTGGGGGAAAGGAGGTTGGGGAAGGTCAAGGCCTTGAATAAAACAGCAAAGGGTTCAGAGAAAGGAGGATTCATAGGAGAGAGACAAGGTGGGCTGGGGCTGGCTCTGGTATCAGGCCGACCTGAGTTCAGATCCCACCTCTGACACGTATTAGCTGTGTGACCCTGGGCAAGTCACTTAACCTCACTAAGTCCCAGTTTCTCTATCTGTAAAATGAATGGTTCCAGCTCTCTGACATTGTGATAGGAAGGGACCTAAAAAGGCAAAGACCCTCTTCCTGCCTTCATGCACTTCCAACATGAGAAGTGATCTTTTTTTAAAGGCCTCCAAGAGAAGTGTAATATAGGACATGGCATTGGGCTAGTTTCTCACTATCTCTGGTTCTTTAAGCTTCCTTAACTCTTGAATGAGGCTGTTGGACCAGATGTGCTTGAAAATCCCACGTAACTCTAAATCTTTGATTCTGTATCTTAAAAGGGAAGCAGGAAAGGGGGGAACTTCCTTTAATTGGGACAGAAAAAGAGTGAAAGTCTGCCCTTATCAGGGAGAAAAGGACTAGCTATCGCCATGAGAGGAGAGATTTTATACATTATAAAACTGAAGGAGACACATAAAATTTGGTCAAATATAAGCCAGGAGTAGAAGAGGCTGATCCCAATTGAACCAAAGACCTAGAAATGGAAATGGAAGCAACAGTCTTTTTACTGTTCCAGATTCTTGTCTGACAGATACATAGATGGATAGATTGACAGGAAAATAGGGAGTCAGAAAGACAAAGAGATAGCTAGATTGACAGAAAGACAGAGATAGAGGAAGACAGACAGATAGAGAGAAAGACTGATAGACTCACAGAGTGAAAAATAGACAGACAGGCAGAGAGAGTTAGAAAGACAGAGAGATAGACAGAAAGACAGGTAGATGGATGGAGAGACAGATAGAAAGACAAATACACATACTGATAGACAGATAGAACATGGATAGACAAATAGAACAGATGGATATGTTGACAAATACACAAGCAGAAACAGACAGAAAGATAGATGTGTGGATAGGACACAGAAAAACAGACGGAGAGACAAAGACAGACAGATAAATATGTATATGAACAGACAACACAGACAGACAGACAGAACAAAAGGATAGACTGACAAATGCACAAGCAGACAGACAGAAAGATAACATAAAAAGAGAGATAAATACAGAGAGATAGACGATGAGAGAAACAGAGAGACAGATCATATATTATTAAACACTTATCATGAGCCAGACACATGGCTAAGCATTGTGGATACAAATGCAAGCCAGTCGTTCCTTGCCCTCAGGGAATTTATATTCTAAAGGCGGAAGACAGGAAATCCTGGAAAATGGGTGAAGGGAATGGGAAATTTTCAGGGGTGAGTCCAAAGTGGAAGGAGATGAGAACAGAAGGCACAGCATGGAGACAGCTGGTTTGAGTAGCTCACCTATTCAGTACTTGGAGAGCGCTAAGGACACAAGCTCCATTTCCTGAAAGTTATCCAGGTAATTCTGCAAAGAGGTTGACTCTTCTGAAACCATATGTTCACTTGACTGCACTTCTGACCTTGGAGAATTAGGTGGTACAATGGATGGACCACTAGTCCTGGAGTCAGGAAAAGCTGAATTCTAATCCTGCCTCAATCACTTACTAGATGTGTGACCTTGGACAAGTCACTAACCTCTTTCAACCTATCTTCTTCTATGCAGAATAAAGGAGTTGGACTTGATAGCCCCCAAGGTCCCTTCCAGCTCTAAATTTGTGATCGTATGATGAGTTGAGTGGGAGGAGTGAAATGACTTAGTCAAACCTGACAATGGGTTGGCATTGTATCATCACATTGATTCTGAAGTCCTTTGTTTTTCAGCTGAGTAAATAAAAGGCAGGAATTTGAAGGGCACTATTGGCTAATATTTTCATCAAAAGGAGGTGTAGTTCCTTTATATTGGCAGGGTACTTACTGTTTTCCTCTCCTCCCCTTCTAAGCTATACTTGAGAAAGTTGTCTACACAAGATGCTTACACTTCTCCTCTCAATTTCTTCTAAACCCTCTTCAATCTGGCTTGTGATCTTAGTTCAACAGAGACTGTTCTCTCCAATGAACGACCAAATCTACTGACCTGTTCTCAGTCCAAATCCTTCTGTTTGTCACTTTTTTGTGTATCTCCAAACCAGATGGTGCCATGTCTGGCATACAGTAAGTACTCAATAAAAACTTGTTCCTGGTTAGATATTGCCTCACACTCAAAGGGTTTGAGAAGATGGATAGGGGTGCCTATGCATTTATCCTGCACATAATCACAATGCAGTCATGGCATGTTGGTCTGGGTACAAGGCCTATGGTTACCTTGGTCCCAAAGGTTTCAGTTGGGACTTGTGGGAGAAAAGTGAATTTTAATACAGAGCCATCCTAGTGAGATCTGCTGCCAGTAAACCTTTGGGGTGGCTTTCCTGGACCACCCAGCTTGAACCCTATGATGAATAGGAATGACCAATGGATGTGAAGTAGGAATATCTAGATTGAGATACCAGTTTGCCACTTACTATCTGTGAACCCTAGGCAGGCCACCAACATTCTGGGCCTCAGTTTCCTCATCTCTCAAATGGGTGGGGAGGGCAGACTAGAAAAAAAGTTCTTAATATTTTTCAGTTATAGAGTCCTTTAGCAATGCAGGGAAATTTTCTTAAATGTCTAAAATAAAATGCATAGGATTAAAAAGGAAATCAATTAAAGTGAAATAGTTATCAAGATATTAAGAAATAATCAAATAATTTCATGTACCAGCCCAGAACCAGGAGATCTGGGAGGACCTGTCCAACTCTAAAGCTGGCAAGCTTCCTTCACCTCATTTTACAGTGTAAGGAATAGAGGCAAGTGACCCCTAGACATCACCCGTGTGAAGGACAAACAGCAGCAAGCAGAAGCCAGAGTAGACTGAGACTTATGGGGCCATGGAGTACTAGCCAACAACTTGGCCGCCTGACTAGGGCTATTCTTCCTTTGCTCTTACTTGCCAGTGAAAACAAAACAAAACCTGCCCAAAGGATCTACAACTCCTCCTCCTCATATTTCAAAGGAGAACATCCAGGGCAGCAGAAGAAAAGTCATTAACTTGGACTATTGGAAAGACATCAATTAATAATGGCTTTCTTCCTGCCCAGGACGCTACTCACTGAAGCCTCCAGAATGGGAGATGGTCCAGGTCAGCCAATTGCAATATCAACTGTCTGCCTTGACTAGGGTGAGTTATTCCAAGTCCAACTATTCCACTGTACCAAAAAGCTCCTTCGAAGTATTCTGGGTGATTTTTTAAAAAGTTCTACCTTTGCAGATTGAAGCATGCTTTTTTATACTTTATTTTTCTTGTGTGTGTGTGTGTTTTCTTTTGCAACATGGCTAATGTGGAAAAATGTTTTGCAGGACTTCACATGTGTAATTGATATCAAGTTGCTTGCCTTCTCAAGGAGAAGGAAGGAAGAAAATCTGGGAGTCACAAAAAAAAATTTTAATAGTATTTTTCCCCAGTTACATGTAAAGAAAGTTTTCAACATTCACTCTTCTAAGATTTTGAGTTCCAAACTTTTTTTCTCCCTCCCTCTGCAAGACGCCGAGCCTCTGATGTAGGTTATACATGTACAATCAGATTACACATATTTCCACATTAGTTGTGTTGTTCAAGGAGAGTCAGAACAAAAGATGAAAACCAAGAGAGGGAAAAAAAACAAAACAAAAAAAGTGAAAATAGCATGCTTCCATCTGCATTCAGACTCCATAGTTCTTTCTCTGGATATGGATCATATTTCCCATCATGGGACTCAAAAAATTTTTAAATTAATGTTAATTTTTTTCTTTTTGGAGGGGGGAAGGCAGGGCAATTGGGGTTAAGTGACTTGCCCAAGGTCACACAGATAGTAAGTGTTATGTGTCTGAGGTCACATTTGAACTCAAGTCCTCCTGACTCCAGGGCCAGCCAGGAATGTTAAATTTTTTACATATAATTGGAAAATGTTTAATGAAATAAACAAACAAAAAAATTTAATTCCACGTTTGAAACCTGCAATTTGGTAAACATCTGAGAGGTCATTAGTGCAGATTTATAACATTCTCCCCAAACCTGTGAGGAGTGGGTAACGTAGCCCATTCTGCTAGATTATGGGAAAGCAAACAAAGCTGGATCCTGCATCTCTCTCTCTCTCTCTCTCTCTCTCTCTCACTCACACACACACACACACACAGAATCATTTTCATCATTAATGTTATTATTCTTCCTTGGAAAACAATTCAGCACAGCAGTCTCTCCAGTGAGCCTGAGGAAGGGTCTGACCTTGCCAATGATGTTTATTCAGTACTACAATAAGGACTTTTAAACAATAAATAAAAGTATGAAATTGCTCAAAGTCCCTACAGTAGTAGAAGACTCAAAATGAACCTGAAACGATTTTTTTTGCCGGGAGGTTAAACAGTCCCCTTAGTGCCTGGGAAATACTGGGGAGCCTGAAAACTGTGGAAAGAGCTTCCGAAGAGAGCCCGGGTGTGGGCTCAGAGCCAACCTTTCTTGGCCGTCACGTGGTGTTGTTTTTAATGAGAATACCTGATAAATAAAGAGGAGGCATGGCGTGTTTGTTGTGATGTGTTGAGGGTCGAGCTGATTTCGGGCCGGGAACGGCGGGTAATGGTATCTTGGCAGGAAACTTCACTATCATTTGGTCAGACAGTGCAACAAACTTGACCGAGGGCCGGGAGCCCGAACGCTGATGGGAAAAGTCAGGCCCTGGAAACAAAGACAGCTTGTGTTCATTTTGGCCGGAGTTAGCAGGAGGCAGATGGGCGGCCGCTCCGGGGAGCTCCGGAGTTAGACCTTGTGCGTGCGGGAGCTGCCTCCCATTTAGAACGACTCCTTGAGTCGCTTGGCCGATTCCCCCTTTCTCCGAGTCACCGGAACATCCGTTCTCTGGACGGGGCTTTTCCCAGGCTTAGGCAAGGACTGAGTGACACTTTGGAACAGGGTGAGCTCAGGGTAAAAGTGATAGTGAGTGAGTGTTTCCCCCCAGATCATAGCTCTATAAAAAAGATTCCAAGGCCTTGAAACAGCCCCCCCAGCCCCACCCCTAGGAGGGCCTTTAGGTTTGAGGACAGCCCTGAAGGATCCTTTCATCCCCGGGAGAAATAAATCACCCAAGAAAACCCTAATGGCCTGAAACAAAGGCTGATGGGACGTGGGTCCCCCTTGGGACCCCATCTCTCGCCCCCATCCCCACCCCCTATTCCCTTTTTTTCAGGACCTTCCACCCTGCAGGCTACTCCACCAAGAGGAGAGGAGAGGGGAGGGCAGGATCTGGGGGGTGGGTCCTAGTCTACAACCATCCAGTAAGACTTATCCACCCCCGCCCACCCTGGGTTTCTAAACAAAGACAGCAGGCGTGGGCGTCCCTCCTGAGCCGATCCGACGGCACCCGCAGGCTGCTCCCCAGAGATCACAAGGGCGGGCCAGGCTGGAGCAGGGAAACAGATTCAGCCCCGAAACGCCCCGATCAGGGGACTAGGAAGGAAGACGAGACCCCTCCCCTTGCCGTGTCTAAAGGCAAATATCCCAGCAGTCCCCAGCTCGGGGAGGAGTATGGCCAGGAGGGGAGGGGAATGAAAAAGGGGTGGGAAAGGGGGGGGTCTCGGATTTGGGTTCCTGTGACCCAGGGTTGCCCCGCTGGCGGCCGCATTTGATTAGTCCGTAGCCCGGGGAGCCTCCTTCTCCCCTGCCCCCTCCCCACCCTGACGCAGTGGTGCAGCCCCCATTTAAACCGGCCACGTAGCCGCCTCTCTCCCCCAGGCCCCAAGCCTTCCCCGAGCCCTCCTAGCACCGAAGCAGCCCGAGGAGGCTCCGGGAGCCCCTGACAGCCCCAGGGGCATCCAGACCAGACCCTGCCCCTGCGCCCTTCACCTCCCTGGTCAGCTGCGGCCCCCGAACACAACTGGATTGCACCGCCCTCGCCCCTAACCCTAGGGAAGAAAGGGAGCCTCGGAGAGCGGGTACCAGGGGCTCCCCTAGTGGGCTGGCACCTGCGAGGAGGAGGGCGGCGGCGACTAAGGGGCAGTGAACGGGTAAGTCTGTGGCTGTCCCCCCCTTCGTCCCTCCAGAATCCCCACTCGCACACACCGGTTTCCTCCGCCTCTTGTAGGCAAACTCGGATCCCCAGCAATGAATCCCTCCCCCTCTGTCTTAGACCTCGGGAGGCGATGCCCAGCCCTGCCTCGCCCTCCCCGATTTCCCTCCCGCGGCCCCGTATGTTAGCACCGCCCAGCCAGTAGGCTGGGAGCTTTCCCGCCGCCGCGCGTTTGACTCGTCTTGTCAGCCGGAGGGCTCTAGCCCCTCACCCTGGCCTGGCTCGCCTACCCGCGCTGGCCCGACGGGGCTGGCATCGTCTTAGAGCTCTCTCTCTCTTTAGCTCACCCTTCTCCCTAGCCCCGCGCCGCACCCCTCCCCTGCTATTGTTCTCCCAGAGAGAAGGCACCCATCTGGTTTGGGGGCGGTGGCGACGGGGGCGGGGTGGGGCCGGCGCTGGCTTGGGTTTGCCGGGTGACATTGTGCGGACGCCACGCGCGGCTGCTCCTCGGGTGCCGTCGCCAGGGACAGGACGCTCAAGAGACGTCTCCTCCTTTGTTTCGGGTGGGGAGGGTGCGGGGGTTGGTTTCCCCGGCTGCAGCTGAGGTTGTTTAGTCTTCAACCCCACCCCCCTTCCTCCCCCCAGTTCACCCCATCTACGGGCCAGGCTACAGCCGCCTTTTGTGGGTTCGCGTTCTTGCGATTGGCGGATTCTTTTTGGAAAGCCCACGAGGCGGCCACTTATCTGCATTGACTGGCGAGGCAGCCAGCTTCACTCGCTCCTCGCTCGCGGCTCTCCTGGCTGTGCCTGCCGCCTCGCCTCGGGCTGGGCACCGCTGGGCATCGCGGGGCACTGCTGCTCGCTTCCCTCCTTGCTCTAAGCCGGGCTGCCCGAGGCGTCTCTCCCCCTCTGTCTCCCGAGACTCGCTGGCTTTCCTCTGTAGCTTTGCCCCTGACGCTTTTGGGCACCTGTTGTGGGCAGGGGAAGCAGAGATGAAGGTCCTGGGACATAAGATAGAGTTGTTAACAGGTAAATGTTACAGTTCGGGGCTTGTGTGTGTGCGTGTGTATGCGTGTGTGTTTAATTTCTTATTGACCCTAACTGTGGTCTCTTTCAGGGGACTGGAAAGGTTGTTAATTACTTTCCCAGCGAATTTGCTAGTTTCACTCAGTCCGGCCCTAGCCAAGGTTGGTTCCGTGGCCAGACGAGCCCTGTCCTAGGCGCCTGGTCCTAGGTTCCGGCTGGTCCTTAGTGTATAAAAGCTAGTGTGCTTTTTTTTTTGGGGGGGGGGGGTAGGGGGAAATTGTGTTATATTTTCTCTAAGGCTGGGGGCGGTGAGGAGGAGGATAGATTGGGGAAATGAAGGCTGATAACTATCAAAAAGGTCATTCGCTGACAGCAGTAATAGCAAGGAGTTGGGGCAGATTAACTCTGTAGTCCCTGAGGACTTGACTTTTCCCAGCTTTCCTCCATCCTTTTTTTTGCATTTATTTAAATTCAATTCAAACAATATTAAGGGGCTGCTCTGTGGATACCAAAGTGAAAAATGAAATCGTCTATACCCCAGAGGAACCTTACAGTTCCCGTATGTGTGCACATAAAAATAGGGACAATAATAAGCAGTAATAATAACTAGCATTTTTATATCACTTAAAACATTTGTCATCTTAATTGCTGCTCACAAAAACCCTGGGAGATAGTATGATACCCGATTTACCTATGAGGAGACTGTCATAGAGGAATTAAGTGATTAGCCCAGGATCACACAGCTAAGTCAGTGTCTGAGGCAGGATTTGAATTTAGGTCTTCCTCACTCAGCCAACATGTCATCAACACAGAAGAGCCAAGATGGAAAAGATCCACTCACTGCTGGCCTCTGGCTAGTCAGATCCTTAAAAACCAAGGATCCAATGTCTCTGACACTCCATTACTTTTAGGATCCTGTCATAGGTACATTACCTGGCCCTCTCCTTCCCCAGAGGCTTCTCAGCTATGAGCCCTTTCCATAGGTAGCCTTTATCTAATGCTTTGCAAATGACTTTACAAATATTATCTTAACCACTAAATTCCTCAGTCAAGAAGTTTCTTCCTGTGAACAGAATCTGAATAACTCCTGGGGAACCGGATTCGGTTGGCCATGGGAATGAGTGACTTGGTGGGCACAACCAATGATGGAATTGTTAGGCCCTGGTAATTGAGGGATTACCCCCCCCCAGTCTTCTGGTCCCCTCCCCCAGATATACATACATGTATATCCCCTAGCCTAAGACTACAAACCCAAAAACCTAGTGTCCAGGCTGGAGAAATCCAAACTAAGACAAAAACCTCTAGGACCTTTAGCAGTTCTAGGGTTTTTGATTGCTAATGCTGGTCCTCCCATGAGGACAGAAATAGTGAAGAGACTTGTTCTGGTGCCCTTTCTCCTATTCTCCCCCCCCACCCCCCAGGAGAGGAAGGATTCTATGGATATTGAAATTAAGGGAAGTATAAACAAGCAAGCTAGTAAGATTTGGAGAGGGAGGGAATAGAGAAGATTACTTGAACACTGGGAGCCCTGGCAATGCCCTACAGAGAGAGAGAGAGAGAGAGAAGGAGAGGGAGAGAAAGAGAGAGAGAGAGAGAGAGAGAGAGAGAGAGAGAGAGAGAGAGACAGAGAGAGAGAGAGAGAGAGAGAGAGAGAGAGAGAGAGAGAGAGAGAGACACAGAGAGAGAGAGAGAGAGAGAGAGAGAGAGAGAGAGAGAGAGAGAGAGAGAAAGAGAGAGAGAGAGAGGCAGAGAGACAGAGACAGAGAGAGAGAGGCAGAGAGACAGAGACAGAGACAGAGGGACAGAGACAGAGACAGAGACAGAGAGACATACAGAGAGACAGAGAGGCAGAGACAGAGAGAGAGAGAGAGAGAGAGAGAGAGAGAGAGAGAGAGAGAGAGGCAGAGAGACAGAGACAGAGAGAGACAGAGA
>NW_027185786.1:3347486-3399147 GCF_028583685.1 Petaurus breviceps papuanus
GAGAGAGAGAGAGAGAGAGAGAGAGAGAGAGAGAGAGAGAGAGAGTTCCAAAATGAGAAAAACTCAAGCAATCCTGTCTCTTTTGAAACAAAAGGAGTTTGCTAGGAGGGCTTTCCTTTTTCCCTCCCCCTGACCAAACTTCCCACCACTTGTTTCTCCAGTCTCACATCCTTCCCTTCTCATTGAATGAAGGAAGGTTCCTGAGCAATTTCTCTGGTTTTTCAGTCATATTCAAAAGCAGGAGGACTGGGAAGGGGGGCCCTGGGGCTTTCCAAAGATGAGCAAGGCAGCATTCTCATAATTGAAGTCATGGATGGAGAAGGATGTTTTCCTTAGCTATTGATGGTCCCATTGTCAATTGCAGGCTATTCCATTTTCAAGAATTAATACTTTGGAGCTTAAACACAAGTGTTTTCGGCATTGGACTGTAGCAACTGGAGGGAGAAGGACCCTCTGCTTATTTTTAAAATCACTGTTCTGGAAGTCAGGGCTCCTGGACCTGCTTCTAGCTTGGGGATCCAAAAAGTACAGCTAAGTCCTGAATAGTGTGAATAATAAATCCCCTGAAGTGTTCACATTATTAGAATTTACACTGCATATTTCCATTGGGCTGGAACCAATTACTGTATTTTACATAATTGTAACTTCAAATAGTACAAAATTGAATACATTTGAACCCTTCAGGGTTTCATTATTCCTAGTAATGGGGACCTGGCTATATTTCTTTCTTTCCTCATTAGTGGGGTAGTGGTGGTGAGAAATGTCTCTAAAGTTCTTTGTGTGTTTCTTTATGAGATACAATGCCTAATGGAACCCTTTTATCTGTCTGGTGTGGGAGAGGACATACCCTGAGAGAGAGATTTGCAAGCAACAAATGTTATACTAAGTGCTTCTGGTACCAGGACAAAAGCAAAAATAATCTTTTTCCTCAAGGAGCCTGCGGTCTAATGGATTGTGTAGTGTAGTATAGGAGAAGGAATGTTGGTTTTTGAGTCTGAGGACCTGAGTTTGAATCCTGACTTGAACACTAAATATCTGGGTGATGCCGTAAAACTCATTTAACTTCTCTTGGCCCCTGCTTCTTCTTCTGTAAAGTGAGGAGGTGAGATTAGAAGGCCTCCAAGGCTACCTTTGACATTAACACTAGATCCTGTGGTCTGAGTGGTGTGGCAGAAAGGACACTGGGTCAGAAATCAGGGGGCCTTGGTTTGATCTCCAACTCTGGGTGACCCTGGGCAAGTCATTTTAAATCTTACCTCTGCCTCTTAGCACTTTTGTAAGTGTGACAACCTTTCTCGACCTCAGTTTCCTCATTTGTAAAGTGAGGAGAGTCTAGCTAGGCTCTAAGGTCCCTCCCAACTCTGATCCTATGAACTCTGAGCCTCAGTTTCCTCATCTGTAAAATGGGAGAGAGTAACGTGTGCCTCTTTGGCTGGTGGGCACAAGGTACTTTGTCAACCTTTCAAATATGACATAACTGTAGTAGGCTCTGCCTTATTATATACCTTAGGGGATAATTGGGTTTTATCTGGCTTTTTGTCATATTTGTAATTTAACCCTCAGTTAGTGTTATTACAGGGATATGCTATGTTACTGTATATGCTATACGAACTGAAAAGATTACTGATGCCCTGGGCACCTGTCAGCTTAAAACATACAGAATGGGAGCCTGGGCACTCTCCCTCTCCCTCCCTCCAACCCCGCCCTTTTCCACCTCCTCTCTATGTACATATCTTTCTCTCTCTTCCCCTCTTCCTCCTCTCTGTCTCTCTTTTCCCCTTTCTCTGTTTCTCTGTCTCTGTGTGTCTCTTCCCCCTCCCTCCTTCTCTCACCCTTCCTCTCCCTCCCCACTCCCTCTTTCCTCCACTTTCTCCTGTGTATCTCTATCTCTCTCTTCCCTCTTTCTGTCTCTTCCCCTCTCCTTTATCTCTCTCCTCCCTTTCTGTCTTTCTCTCCCCTTCCCTCTTTCTTTTCCACTTTATTTCCTCCTCTCTCTCCCTTTTCCCCTCATCTCTCCCCATTTTCCCTCCTCTTTCCCCCTTTCTCCCTCTCTCTCTGTCTCTCTCTTCTCCCTATTTTCTCTCTCCTTCACCCCTCCCCCCTCTCTTTCTTTTTCTCTGTCCATGGTCTAATGCCTCTGATCAATCTCTGATTCTTTGTCCTCTTAAGACTTTTCTTCCCCCCAACTTCTCACATTACTGTCCAGAGTCCAGTCAACTCTATCACTAGCCCCTTCCCAGGCTGGTGACTGGGCACAGTGGGGCATGTGCCCCACATGAGTTATTTGGGATAAAGTCGGCTAGGAGGTGCAATGGGTAGAGTGCTGTGCCTGAAGTCAGAAAGACCTAAGTTCCTCAGACATATACTAGCTGTGTGACTTTGGCCAAGTGCTTCACCTCTGCCTCCACTTCCTTATTTGTAAAATGGGTTATAAGAATAGCACATACCTCCCAGGGTTGTTTTGAGGACAAAATGAGTTAACATTTGTAAAGTGCTTTGAGGAAACAATGAACATGAACTTGGGATAGACTTCAAAAGATAGTGGAGGACAGAAGGGCCTGGCCTGGCATGCTCTGGCCCCTGGGGTCATGAAGAGTTGAATGTGACTGAACAACAACACCAAGATAAGCTGGCTCGCCCCTGCTGGCTTTTCTGCATGCCCAGTCTGTAGCAGGCAAGTGGTCCAAGGTTCAGCCGCCATTTTTTTTCTTCATCCCTTGTACTTAGGGCTGGAAGGGGTCTAAGTGATCATCTCATCCAATGTCCTCATTTTATAGTTGAGAAAATGAGTTCCAGTCAGAAAAAGTGATTTGTGCTTGGCCTCTGCTGCAGTGAACAGCTAAGCTGGGATTCAAACCCAGGTCCTCTGACCGCAAACCCAATGCTCTTTCCATTGGATTTTCCTCCATTCTGACTATGTGCTGACCCTGCAGTGAAGTGGGAGATTGAGCTGATGTTTATTTATTTCTGCGTCATGTTGAAAGATTACAGGGCACCTTCTTCAATACCAGCTCTTAGAGGTAAGACAATACAACTATTGTCCTTCCAGTTTTGCAGGTGAGGAAACTGAGGCTCAGAGAGGTGGGTGAAATAACACATTCCTGGCTACAGAGCTCATGAGCATCATAAGCTCATAAGATTTAGAGCTAGCCAGTCTTGCCTCAAGCCTGACACTTTTCCCCATATACCAGATTGTCACATGCAGGGGCCTGGACACCTGATGTGGGAAATGTCCTAGGTTTAGAAATCAGGTCAGAACCTGGGTTCAGATCTTAACTTTCCTACTTGGAGAAGTCACTTTACTTTTTCATTCTATAAAATGAAGGGATTGCACTGAATGGCCTCTGAAGATACTCCCAGCCCTAAAACTCTGGTCATAGATGAACTTTTCTTTCTAGAGCCAGGAAAGCTCCTCAAAGATCATTTAAATTAGGGAGTAAATTTTCTGCCTGAGAGTTCATCTGTCTTAGCTGTGATGGCTGAACCACTCAGTTTCCCACAAATGCTGGTTAGATTCTGAATTCAGAAACAGAAATACTAGCAAAGCCTGGTGTCACCCAATTAATATTGCAAAGGAATTCCATGGCACACCACCCCTTGTTCCTATCTCTCTATGATCCTGTACTCTGTGACCCTACTTGCTTCTCTCTCTTGCACTATCCCACCTCCAGCTTACTCTGGAGAATGGCGTCTTGGGGACAGATCTGTTTATGATAAGGCAATGTTCTGAAAGATAACTGTAGGTTACTTAAGACTAAACTTAGCCCCCCACTCTTCTACTGCCCTCTTCTCACCCCAGATACCTGCTCAATTATGCCTGTCTCTCCTTGGCTAACTGATAGAAATTATAAGCCTAGTGTAGCATCATGGCCCAGTGGAAAGGGCACAGCCACTCTTGGAGGGCTAACCTTTGGGTCTTTGATACTCTGGTGAATTTTCAAGCAAGGCAAACATGGGAGAATTTGTGCTTCTCTTGGGCCCCAATACTCTTTTCAGTGGTTAGAAACCAAGGATAGCTTGGGAGTTACAATGACAGAATGGAGAACTATCATCCTTGATGGCTGTAGGAAATCAATAGACATTGATTCTAGCCCTGGAGGGTCATAGACTCGTGGAATCAGAGCCAAGTGTGACTTCAGAGGCCACCAGCCAATTTGAGGCCAGGAAATGGTGACAAATTCTTTTTACTCGAGTACTGCCTTTTCAAGATGTTTTGGGATCAGAAAGAACTCAATAATGGCAGATTTGGGCTTCCATAATGGTCCCTTAAAGCAGCTAGGTGATACAGTAGATAGAGTGTGGGCCCTGGAGTCAGAAAGACTTGAATTCAAATCCAGCCTCAGACACTTACTAGCTTACTTACTTATCCCTGTTTGCTTCAGTTTCCTCATCAAATGAGCTAAAGAAGGAAATGGCAAACCACTCCAATATCTTTGCCAAGAAAACCCCAAAGGGGGTCATGAAGAGCTGGACACCACTGAAATGATTGAACAACAATGGTCCCTTGGGAATCTATGGATAGACAGTTGGAAATATTTTTTAAATGAGCTTGACATGTGATAATAAACCTGCTTTCCCAGGGTTTGTTTGGAACACAGACTCCATCTGAATTTGTGATTCCTCCCCTGGAGACAGTGTGGAGCCCTGAGCAGCCTCACAAACAGCATCCAAACCATATTTGGTTGGGACCTGGGATGTTTGGGACTGTGCTATTTTGAAACTCTAGGTTAAGGGAGAAAAATTGTGTGGGTATTTTTTATGCAATTCAATTTTTTCTAGGCAATTAAGGTTGGAGAGAACACTGGGTCTGGGGTCAAAGGGTCTGTATTTGAACCCCAGTTTAATTACTTAATTCTGTGTGTGAACTTGGGCAAATCATTTAATTTCTCTGGGACTTGGTCTCTTATTCGAAAGGAAGAGAATTGGACCAGATGTTCTCTTAAGTTTCCATCCCTCTCCAAATCATGCAAGTCTTATACTAAGGACTCCAAAGCCAAGATATAAAAATAATGGTATTTTGCTGGAAATAGCATTTTTAAAAACCTGGAAAAACTACCCTCCTCTCCTCTCACGTTTGCCTCTTCTCTCGACTTCCCCGTTTCTATTGATAGTCTGAGCATGGCACGAGCAGGCACCAAAGTTCCAGCTCTTGGAGCCACCCTCGGTTCTGCCCTGGCCGCTCCGCTCCACACCAGGTGGTCACTGGGCCCTCTCAGTTGTATCTCTGCAATATCTACTGCACATTTCCTCTGCTCTCTTCCCACGTGGCTGCCACCCTTCACCACCGGGACGGTTGCCTCTTAGCTGATCTCTCTGACACCTAGCCGTCCCTGGTCACCCCATCATTCCCCCACTTGTCAGAATAATCATCCTGGTGTGCCTGGTTGTGAAAGTAATGGCATTTAAAGATTCCATTTGAAAACCAAGCCAATACAGGGGAATCTTTAAATGCCATTACTATCACACTGGTCTCAGCACGCCTCTGCTTTAACGTCTCCAGTGACTCCCTGCCCTCTATAGGATAAGATGAGTTCCCCTTAGCTTGGCTTTAAGACCCTACTTGCCTCTACACCCTTTACACTCCACCCACCCTGGACTGCACACTGCTCCCGGCACTCAGAATAGAATGCCGCCTCCTGCCACTGCTCGTTGGAACCATCCCCCATGAAAAAAAAGTATATAGACACACATACATATACACACATATGTATATGTATGCATATGCACACATATAATGTATAGTGTTGTGTACATACATGTATGCGTGCATATACAGGTATTATATATGACATCCGCGCACATATACTCACATATATAATGTGTATATGTAAGTGTTTGTATACATGTGTGTATATACAGGTGTATATTCACACATCCACACATATATGTGCCCATATAGCGTGTCTTTATATGTATATAGTATTTTCTACATACAGATGTGTATATATACACACATATTACATACATACATCCACACTCCCTCACCATCTTTCACAATACTTTTCTTCCTATAAGGCTCAGTTAAGATGCTCCCTCCTCCACGAAGCCTCCTCTCATTCTTCACTGGGCACAGGCACACACCCACACACTTGAAATCATTCACACACTCCCCTCAGATTGTCTTTGAGGATTTCATGTCTGGATCTCTCTCCTTTGTCCCCGTCTGACATTTGTATTATGGAGGCCTGGAGGTGAACAGGAGATGGAGTATTGGGGTTGGAGTCAGAAAGACCTGAGTTGAAATCCCGACTCACTTAACCCTGTCTGCCTCAGTTTCCTCATCTGTAAAATGAGCTAGAGAAGGAAATGGCAAGCCACTCTAGTATCTCTGCCAAGAAAACCCCCAATGGGGTCCCGAGGAGACTGAACAACAACAATAATCCTGTCTTAGATTCTCTGATGCACATATATATGTATATATATATATATGATTTATACATGTTACTGCCTTTCCTCATACACACACGGTGTCTTAGCACTTAGTGATGCTTGTTGGTGGGTCGATTGATCCTGCGGTTCTCTCCCCCTCACAGTACAGGTCCAGAGAGGGGCAGGGGTTTACTCGCTATCACATGGCTGAGACTTTTCTGTCGCCACTGCTTTGCTCAGTAGCTTAAGCATTGGTAAACCCAGTGCTGATGCAGGCCGTGCTCCATATTGGTCAGGGAGACCAGACTGGTTCTGAGCCCTCTGGACCCTTGTGAGTCAGCATAGCACAGGAACACAGGGCTTTGAAGGCCAAGGTCAGTGCTTCAGTCCCCACAGAGGCTACCCTTTCACTGTTGGGTTTGTCATCTCTGAGCACATCTTGTACCCATGAATGAGTGGGGTCTGAGTGGGTTTCCCAGCATCCTCCAGGGCACAGACCAAACATTTTCAGCCTTTTGGAGCCTTCCCTCTAGTGCTTGGTACAAAACCTCTGGCTAATAAATATTTGTTGAATCAGTCAATAAATGACAAGATTGAAATGAGTTGCTGAGTCCCCCAGAGTCGTCCAACGGGGCTATCACAGGGTCATGAGACTTAGATCTGGAAGAGACCAGGACAGCAAGCAGCTAGAGCATATACGTCATTTTGAGATGGTGAAGTACTCTGGAAATGTTATAATAATGACGATGGCTGATGATAATTATAATTAGCATTGGTATAGTGTGGCAAGGTCTGCAAAGGGCTTTGCTTGTTATCTCTTTTGAACCTTCCCCAAACCCCAGCAGGTGGATGCTGTCATTCTGTCCCCATTTTACAGATGAGGAAACTGAGGCTGAAATGTTAAAATAGACCTGCCCAAAGTCATATAACTAGGGAACAGAATTTAAATTCAGGTCTTCCTTATTCCTGCTGTGATCTGGCTGCCCCATTAAAAAAAGGGATAGGGACCAGCAAGTGTGACTTCACTGGTATCAGCAAGGTATGGTCCTAAAGAGGTAGCTGGAACATTCTGAGGCTAAGACACTTGTCCTGGGTCTACACCGCCTTTCAGTTAAGTGACTTTCTTAAGGTCACATAGATAGTAAGTGGCAAAACCAGGATTTGAACTCAGGATCCCTGACTCCAAATTCATTTCTCTCTCCACTTTACTGTGGAAATAAGTAAGGTAGACTTACCTCTCCAAGACCTTTTTGTTGTTGTTTGGTTGTTTTTCAGTCCTGTCCGACTCTTTGTGACCTGATTTAGGGTTTTCTTGGCAGAGATACTAGTGGTTTGCCATTTCCTTCTCCAGCTCATTTTATAGATGAAAAAACCTGAGGCAAACAAGATTAAGTGACTTACCCAGGGTGACGCAGCTAGTGTCTGAGGCCGGATTTGAACTTGGGTCCTCCTGACTCCAGGCGTGCTCTCTACCCACTGCACCCCCAGCTGTCCTCTGAGACACCAGCCATGCAAAAAGATGTATTACTCTTTTCCATCAGTCAATCCATAAACACAGTAAGCGCCTACAGTGTTCTGGACATTGAGCCAGATGCTAAGGTTACAAAGACACATGAAACAGTCCTTGCCCTCAAGAAGCTGACATTTACTTGAATATATTTAAAGTATTAATCCCTACCATAGACATGTCTACATTAAAAACACAGATGAGTACTTTTTGAAACATAGCCCCAATAAGGGTTCATTGTATACATCCAAACAAAGCTGTATTTTGTTGAGTGAGGTTTGGGGAGTCTTTTGTTTGGGGCTTTCTTTGGGCTTCACAGGAGGATGGGAGGAGGGGTGTCTGGCCAGGCTGACATCGCCTACAAAATGGGAAGTCTGAGGAATGTGGGTGAGCCGATGAAGTGGCAGTTTAGACAAGAGAAGGGTCCAGGCTGTGCAGCTCATGAGATGCTTTCTGTCTGTGTGTCCTTGAACGAGCCGCTTCAGCCGTCCTTGACTTTTGGGGAGAGGTGGTGAAGGAGGCATGCCATGGCCAGGCCAAGCCAAGCCAAGCACGTAGGTTTTTCTTCTCTAAAGTGATTAGAGGCCCTGCCTATAAATAGACGGGGAGAGCATCTGGGAAGTGTTGAGTGGGACTGCTCATTTTGCCAGCTAAAAAAACAGGAGCTGCCCAAACTGACATTTGTTTTTTTTTTTTTTAAATACCAACATTTCAGCCCCTGCCAGCCATTCTAGACTACCACTGGGCTCATGAATGGCTTCTCAAGCTATTTGGTCCAAGAGCAGCAGGGAAGGGAACTAAGAGACCATCTAATCCAGGGGTGGGGCCCCTGCGGCCTTGAGGCCACATGTGGCCCTTTAGGTCCTCAAGTGTGGCCCTTTCACTGAATCTAAACTTCTGAGAGCAAATCTCCTCCATAAAAGGATTTATTCTGTAAAACTTGGACTGTGCATCCAAGGACCTAGAGGGCCATATGTGGCCTCAAGTCTGCAGGTTTCCCACCCCTGATCTAGTCCAATGCCCCCATTTTATAGAAGAGTAAACTGAATCCCAGAGAAGGAAAGAAAAAGACCAATGCCTGGGGTCTTGTAGCTAAACAGAAGCAGAGCCTGTCCTTTTCTGATTCCCACACCCAGTGTGGTTTCCCACTGTGATGAAACTCAGAGGTGTTAAAGCCGGGGAGAGGAATTATGGTCATGCCACTGGGCTATGTGCCTGGAAGCCCAGGACGGGGCATGAACTTTGTGATAAGTCTAAATATATGGGAGGGCATTCGAGTGAGAAGGTGGTCAGCCTTTATTGAAGGTCTTATGGTGCAAGAGATTTAAAAAAATAGAAAATACGGTCCGTGACTTTGAGAAACCTCTCTAGTCATAGGCCATTGAACACGGGATTTACAGCTGGAAGGGCCCTGGGTTTTCATATAGTCTTTTGGACTTGAGAATTCAAGTTTGATGGTGAACAATATCCTAGAAGGTGACTTTGGTTCACACCCAACTGCTTCATGCCCTTGGCCAGTTCCAAAGGACAAAAGTACCCGTACCGTCCTCCCCCCCCCCCACCATTATGGTCCACCTCAGATGTCGTTATCATGTCAGTGAGCATTTATTAAGCACCTTTGGCATGCCAGGGACTGGACTAAGGGCTGGGAATACAAAGAAAACCAAACACACAAAACAAAACAAGGACAGAACAGGTTTTTAGACTTTAAAAGATAGTCTGCAGGGGGCCAGGTAGCTCAGCGAGTCAGAGCAGCGGCCCCAGAGTCAGGATGACCTGGGATCGAATCTGGGCTCAGACACTTAGCACCCACCCAGAAATAACTGGCCGTGTAACCCTTGAGCAAGTTACTTAACCCCAATTGCTTAGGGGCGGCCAGGTGGTTCAGGGAGTAAGAGCACCGGCTCCAGTGTCAGGATGATCTGGGATCAAATCCGGGCTCAGACACTTAGCACCCACCCAGAAACACCTGGCCGTGTAACCCTTGAGCAAGTCACTTAACCCTGATTGCTTAAAAAAAAAAAAAAAGATAGTCTGATAGTAGAAACATCCTGAAGCTGATCAACATAAAAATAGAGGCATCTTTTGGAAGAGCTTTTTAAAAATGGAATGTGGCAGGTTATGTGCAATTATCATTGTAGCAATGACTGCTCATTTTTAAATGCTAGTTACATTTTTACTTATTTTTTGAGGTTTTTTTTCATCCAAATATATTTATAGAGATATACTTTGGGAGGTGGGGGGAGTGAGCAACTTAGAAAAAGAGTGTCGAGGTGTAGAGAAACCCAAGGTGAGAGGATGCCTGGGCAAGGCCGGCCTGAAGAATTGTGAGGCATCACGGAGATTTTTTAATTTCCTGGAGGATGTTCCATACAGCTGGCTCCAAGAGTGTCCAGTCGGTCAATGAGCATTTATTAAGTACTTACTGTTTGTCAGACACAGTACCAAGCGCTAGATGGAGGTATAAAGAAAAGCAAAAACAACATTTGCCTTCTGAGAAATGACATTTCCATTGGAGAGAGACAACATGCAAAGTGCTACATCAGACAAAAGACATACAGTGAGATGGAGCCCAGAACTTGGAGTCAGGAAGACCCAAGTTCCAATCCTGCCTCAGGGACTTACTAACTGTGTGACCCTAGACAAATCACTTAACTTCTCTGTGCCTCCATTTCCCCATCTGTAAAATGGACATAATAATAGGGTAAAATGGCCATAATAACTACTTCACAGGGTTTCTGTGAGGATCTAATGAGTTAATATCCATAAAAAGTACTTTGCATACCGTAAAGCACTCTGTATTCTTATTATTATTACATACAGTATAAATGAAAGGCAGTCTCAGGGGAAGGCTGCTAGCAGTGGAGAAGGTTGGGAAAGATCTCCTGCCAAAGGCGAGATTTGAACTGAGTCTTGGAGGAAGCCAGGAGGCCACAGTGAGGAAGGAGATGGAAAAGAGACTGACTGAGAAAGCTTCTGAATTTGAATTTTTTTTTAAAGCAATAGGGGTTAAGTAACTTACTTGCTCAAGGTTACACGGCCAGTTATTTCTGGGTGTGGTGCTAAGTATCTGAGCCCGGATTTGATCCAGGTCATCCCGACACTGGAGCCAGTGCTCTTACTCGCTGTGCTACCTGGCCACCCCTGAATCTGAATTTTCTTCTAGTCAAATCTGAGGCTTGGAACTAGGGAGTATATGGTAAAGGACTCTGGATTTGGAGCCAGGAGACCCCGGCCCATTCCCCAGCTCCAACATTCCCCAGCTTTTTGACCAGGTGACCCATAAGCCTCAGTTTTTTCATCTGTAAAATGAAAATCATACCTCCAAGTATCATTTTGAGGGAAATGCTTTGGCAGCCTTTGAGCCCTATAGAAACATAAGGCATTATTATCGAGGGGAAGGAGAGCCGAGGCATGTGTGCCATTGTGAATATACAACCCCATGGTCTAGGAAGAGAAGAAATACACTGACCTGACATTCTGGAGACTTGGCCTCTGTTCTCTGGTCTCCACGTGGCTGCTGTGTGACCAAGATTATTTCCTCATTCCTGTGTTCTGTCTAGAAAATGGAAACCTCCAGACTTTCCCCATTCTGGAGTGATTAGGGGCTCTAACTATATTCACATTGGTGACAGATTAAATAACCTAAAATTCCATTTTCAACACCTCTCACCCCATTCAAGAGCCATCAGTCCCTTCCTGGCCTGGCATTCTAGGCTATTCTCATGCTCTGCTCCCGCCTGCTGTGCCTTCCCTTGTCAAATCTCTACCTACCTAATCCGTCCCAGGTCCTCAAGGTCCGATCGTCTCTGTGACGCTTTCCATGACCACCTGAGCTCATCACAGTATTGTAAGAACCCCGATAACCCTTAGGGTCTCTACTCATTTGTCATGTATGATTCACATTCCCATCTGCTTCCAGAAGGAAACTGAGGCAGTCACTTTGTCCTTTAATCATACAAAGCAGTATATGAAATGATCTTTCTCTATAGCTCTAAGTCAACTGTAAAACTCTGCTGTTTGATGTTTAGAGCCCTTCACAACCCATCCCTTCCCACTTTCCCAGTCTTTGTGTATTTTACCCCATTCTACTCACTCCACATTCCAGGCTTCTCACCCTATTGCTATTCCCCACACATAAGACTCAATCTGACCTCCTTACCTTTGCACTGGCTGTCCCCCATGCCTGGCATGCCCTCCCTCCTTATCTCAGCCTCCTGGTTTCCCTGGCTTCCTTCAGGCCTCAGCCCAAATCCTACCTTCTACAGGAGATCTTTCCCAGTCTCCTCCCCACCACCATCCCACACATCACCAGCGCCCTTCCTCCGGGATTACCTTCCATCAGCACCAAGAGTTGGCTGTCTGGTGAAACTTATGGATCCCTTCTCAGAATCATGCTTTTCAATAATTAAAGAAAATGCTAAATTTCAGTTAAATGTTAAAATTTTCAGTTAAAATGCTAATTTTCAGTTAAAATTTTCAGCTATCAAACTAAAAACAGGTTTTTTTTTCCTCCATTTAATCAATCAAGTGATTAATTAAAGTGCCTACCATGTGCTAGGCACTGCACCTGCCCTCAAGGAGCTCACAATTTAGTTAATGTTCATGGGCCCTCTGAAATCTCTCTATGGATCCTATATTATTAAGGATCTCTGCTTTCATTGTTGTTCAGTCATGTCTAACTCTCTGTGACCCCACTTGGAGTTTTCTTGGTGAAGATACTGGAGGGGTTTGCCATTTCCTTCTCCAGCTCATTTTACAGATGAGAAAACTGAGGCAAACAGGATTAAATGACTTGCCCAGGGTCACACAGCTAGTAAGTGCCTAAGGCTAGATCTGAACTCAGGTCTTCCTGACTCCATCCACCGTGCCACCATGTATAGATCAGATGTGCATGGTTATGCATATTATCTTCCTCATTATAATATGAGCTCCTTAAATGCTAAGACTTGTGTTTTTACCCCTCTTTGTATTTCCAGACTTGATAGCACAATATCTGGTACATAGAAATAGCTTAATAAATCTTTGTTGGCTAGCTTTGTCACCTTCCTGCTCAATAAACTCCAATGGCTCCCTATTACTTCCAGGATCAAACATAAAATCCTCTCTTTCACATTTAAGACTTTTTTACAACCTGGTCCCTTCCTGCTTTTCTAGTCTTCTAATGCTTTACTAACTCCCAATTACTCTCCAGTCCAGCTGCACTGCCCTTTTTGCTGCTATTTGCACATGATGATCCATCTCCCATCTCCGTTCTTTTGCACCAGCTGTGCCCCATGCCTGGAATGCCCTCCTTCTGACTTCTGCCTCTTTATATCTGTAACTTCTTTCAAGACTGCTCAAATGTCACTTCAGCATTTGGAGGGAAGGCATTCCCTTCCCCAGTCCCACCCTTACCCCACCAGCCCCTTGAACCTTTACCTTGTGGCAGGTGAAAGATGAAATGACTGAGGAAACAGGTTTGATCTTGCAAGCATATTGATTTATTAAGCAATGTGTGCCCAATTGCCCAACAAACCCAGGACTAGACCCCTTCCTCAGCTTAGAACTGAACACCCAAAACAGGGACAGACTTTTATACATTAAAAATAATCAAATATGGCCAGTTAGTTTAAAGGAAACATTACAACATTAAGTAATCTGATTTCCAATTGGAGGAAAGATTAGGGACTTTCCAAGTTGGGCATGGGAGAGCAAACGGGTACAATTCCCTGAAATCAGAAAAAGAGGTATGAGTTGTCCCACTTTCCCCACTCCCCCCAAGTGTCTGTATACAATCAAAGCAACATGGAAACAGTAACCGATTGATCAGTATAGGGCCAGTTTTTGGATAAGACATATGGATTGCTTGAGATGTACAATTGTGAGAAAACTCCTTGCGTCATCCATTGGTTTTGAACAGGTTTCTGGCCAGCATACCCAAGGTCCTTAGTTAGGGATCTCCAAGAAGCAGGTAGAGGTGGTTCCCAGACAACGGGGCCAGGTTCAAACAATGCAGTAAGGTTTTCCCCCAGTTCCCACAGTGGAATAGATTCTAACAGGGCAGAATTTGGACCAGACCCATAGTTGAATAGAAAGGGAACCGAGCATAAATGAGTCATAAGAAGAGGTCAGTGTGGTTCACTCAATTTCCACAACTAGCCCCTTGCCATCCTAATCCCCTCAATTCCCTCAGCTTACAAGGTTACTGCCCTACTCAGTGTGGATCTTGTATTTTCCTATTATTTGCAGGTTGTCTCCCCCATTAGAATGTAAGATCCTTGAGGGCAGGGACTAGGTTGGGGGTTTTCCCTTTTTCTACCCCCAGTGCATCTTAATAAATGTCTGGTGATTGATTGAATTGCCTGAGATCATTGCTTTCCCCTGTACCGTTTAATATGATGATAATAATGATGGTAATAATAGCAGCTAGAGTTTCTATAGCTATGATTTTCAAAATTCTGTACATATGTTACCTTATTTGATACTGATCCTCAGGACAACCCTGTGAGGTAGGTACTCTTAATATCATTTCCTGGATGACATCAAAAGAGGAGGTATGATCCCATTTAGGATTTTCTTGGTGAAGAAACTGGGTGGTTTGCCATTTCCTTCACCAGATCATTTTACAGATGAGGAAACTGAGGCAGTCAAAGTTAAATGGCTTGTCCAGGGTCACACAACTAGTCTGAGGCCAGATTTGAATTCTTATCTTCCTGACTCCCAAGTCTATCCATTGTGCTGCCTAGCTTTATCAATGACGTTAATAAAGGCTTAAATGGTCTGATTATCACATTTGCAAATGACAGAACTGGGAGGGATTCAAAAAGATGTTACCAGATTGGAATATTGAACTGGTTCTGAGAAGATGAAACTTAATAAGAATGAATGTAAAGACTCACAAAAATCAACTCTATATAAAGTGAAGGAGGCGTGGCTAGGTTGCCATTGATTGTTGGGAGTTTTATTGGATTGAAAAATCAGCAGAAGTCAACTCATGCAAAGTCAGCTTCCACTGAAAGAGACAGAGGGTCTGGGATTAGGGAGATGATGGTGCCATTGTACCATGCCCTGCTCAGGTCCCATCTAGAGAATCACTAAACCTTGCTGGCCTCAGTTTCCTCATTTGTAAAATGAGCTGGAGAAGGCAATGGAAAATCAATCCAGTATCTCAGCCAAGAAAAGCTCAGATGGAGTCGTGGAGGGTTGGATACAACTGCACAAAAACAACATCCTTAGTGTGGGGCCACAGAGAGATTTCAGAGGGTCTGTGAACTCCATGAGGACAGGGACTGTTTGACCACCTCATATTAGGAAGCATGTTGCTTGTTTGGAGAGGGCATGGGGAGAGCAGTCACTTAATGAGAGGCCCCCATTTCATGCCATAAGAAGAAGTGCTGAGAGAAATTGGGAAATGTTTGGGCTGGAGAGTATATAAATGGCTCTCAAATGGAAGAGGGATCATTAGACTGACTCAGCCTGGGCTGGCTATTGGGAAAAATTTCGCACCATACGAGAGAGACAGACAGACAGACAAAGAGAGACAGAGAGAGACGGACAGAGAGACAGACAGAGAGACAGAAAGACAGAGAGAGACAGAGAAAGAGACAGACAGAGACAGAGACAGAGAGATAGACAGACAGAGAGAGACAGAGACAAAGACAGAGACAGAGACAGAGAGATTGATTGTGATTGTGATTGTGGTTGTGTATAATAACCTGGAGCTCTGGTTTGGGGCCACAGATTACAAGAATATGTATATGACAGTTTAGGCCAGGTATGGGGAACCTGTGATCTCGAGGCCACATGTAGCCCTCTAGGTCCTCAAGTGCGGCCCTTTGACTGAATCCAAACTTCACAGACCAAATCCCCTTAATAAAAGGATTTGTTCTGTAAAACTTGGACTGGGTCAAAAGGCCTCCCCCAAGGACCTAGAAAGCCACATGTGGCCTCGAGGCCGCAGGTTCCCCACCACTGGTTTAGACTGTCAAAGGTGGGGTGTGTTTGAATTCTGCGATGCATGAAGATTTTTGTTCTCTGAGGCCCCAGCAAGGCAAAATTGCATCATTATTTTTTTTCTAAGCATTTATTTTAGTAAAACAAACAGCACTGTTTCCATCCATCATCCCTCTCTGTCTCCCAGGTGGAATCCCCAGCAGTCCTAAGAGGAGAGGGTAGATGGATGTGGCCAGATGAGAGGCTGTCTAGTAGGGAAGTGGGAGGATGTATTTTTAGAGTGCACTATTCTATGCCTAATGATGCTGAGGGCCCCTCCCCAGAGGGTACCACACAACAGCCTGGGCATCTGAAGCATCCTGAGAGGGAGCAGAAATGAGCCGGTGATAAATCCTTGCCCTTATTTTCAGGGTTCGAAAGAAGTAGAGCATGCTGGGAGGACACCACTTAAAAGTATCCTGGGAGCATCCAGATGCTGCAGGGAGAACAATTCCCTTCTTCAAATTGAGAGGGATGGATCTGGTGTCCCCAGGGGTGGGTACAGGCACAAGGCAGATAGCTATCCTTCCAGAGAGGTTGGATTATTAACCCACCTGCCAGGAGGAAATGCATCACCTTTTAGGGCCAGAATGGAGCCACTGAGGTGGGCAGACCTGTGCTGAAATCTTTTTATAGAACCTGGAGCTCATTTCTCCTCCTGACGGTCCCTTCTCCCTCTGGTCTCTAGAACCTCAGACTGGGGGGTGGTATTGTTATGGAAAAATAAAATTGCTTTTCTTTTACTAGGATATTTTATGAATTTAAAGATCTGATTGTGAGAAGGGATCCCTATGTGTCCCCAGACTGCCAAAGGGGTACAGAACACAAAAAAGGTCAAGAGCCCCTGATCTACTCCAATCTCCTCATTTTACAGATGAGGAAACTGAGGCTGAGGGAGATGAAATATGAAATTTGAACCCAAATTAATTTATTTCCCAAGTTAATGCTCTTTTCACTGCATGTTTCCTCATCTCTAAAATAGTGACTTGAAATTAAGTAACGTCTGATGTCCTTTTCAAGAATTAACATTCTAGGAAATGCTTAAGAGTCCATATCTATTTAGAATAAAGGCAAAGAATGTGAAGGGAAGATTCACAAAGGGGCCAGAGGTAGGAGGATTATGGATTCAGAATTGGAAGGGACCTCAGTGGCCAGCCTAGTCAATTTGTGTGACCACACACACACACACACACACACACACACACACACACACACTCCTTCATTTTACAGATAAGGAAACTGAGGTTAAATGACTCAATAAAGGTCATAAACTAATGATAGAGGTAAGATATAGGAGAATGATACAGGATTTGTGCTGTGTGACCTTGGGCAAGTCACTTAACCCCAACTGCCCTGCCTTCCCCCCTCCAAAAAGACAAAACAAACAAACAAAGAATCAAAGGATTTGGTTTCAAATTCTGTCCTTGCTACAAATTTACTGTGTGACATTGAGAAAGTCCCCGTGCCCTCTGGGCCTCAGTTTCCTCATCTGTAAACTAAGGATGTTGGACTCAGGTCACCTTAGATCCCCTTCTAGCTCCAAACTCTGCAATAACGTTCTGTGGATCTGAGGAAGTGTTTTCAGAGAATTGGCCTACTGGCCGCAGGGTCACCCAAACCTCAGGGAAGCCCAACTAGCAGGGCTTAGGGTCCTTGGAAGTCCCAAAGCTGAAGTCCCTCCAGCCAGGCTAAGCAAGTGAGGATGAGGCAGCCGGACGGACACAGGTGACCCACAAGAATGAACCGGTCAGTCACTGGGCAGGGAGTATGCTTAACTCCTCCCATCCTCAGATGTGTTACAGATAGACTGGAAAGAGAGACCCCAAGGAAGGAACTTTGAACGAGAGGGTCCCCCTTCCTGCTCCCAGACTGGCCATCATACCAATCCCCCAGTGCCCGTGCTTGGACCGTTTCCATGGAGACAGAGAACCTTGGCTCAGAGGTCCTCCGCGGTCTTCTCCTGCTTAGGGCCATGGCTTTAGCTTGCTTTGGACGCCTCATATCCCTGGGCTCTCATCGCTCCGAGATGAGTAAGAATCCCTTCCCCCTCCTGAAAAGAGGTAGGGCCAGGCTCCAGGCCCCTCTGGCTCCCCCTGATCCCAATCAGGAACATGGCAGTTAATTGGCAGTTGGAGCCTCCAAGGCCCCACCCACTTCCATGTTCTTCTCCTTCTGGTTCCCAGTCTAGACACTGGCGGAAGCTGTCAGCAGTAGGTAGCGTGGCTTCTCCCCCATCATGCCCATCCTCTTCTACCTTGGCTGTGACCACTTTTGAGCAGGGACTGGTTTAGGGAATCTGGCCTTGTGCTAATGACCCCTCTGACCCTCAGTCTCCTTATCTGCCAAGTGAGGAAAGTCATATATATTTGTTTGTACGTCATCTTCCTGTTAGATTGTAAGACCTTGAGGGCAGGCACTGTCTTCTGCCTCTTTTTGTATCCACAGAGCTTAGCACAATACCTGGCATATAGTAGATGCTTAATAAATTTTTGTTAGATTGAATTAAATTGAATAGGATGGTCCTGAGGAGAAAATTCGATTCAACAAACATTAGGCACCTAATGTGTGCTGAGTGCCATGATAGTTGTAGGCAGGAGATCGAAAACCCTCATGGAACTTAGTCCAGTGGAGAACAAAGGGAAAATTATATGGTGACCAAGGGGTAAAAAAACCAGACCTGCAATAGACTCACAGACTAGTGAGAATAATATCTAACATTTATACGTATGTCCCTTTAATCTATCAGTAAACATATATTAAGTGCCTACTGTGTGCCAGACACTATGCTAAGTACAGGGGGATACAAAAAGAGTCAAAAGACGGTCGCTGCCCTCAAGGAGCTCACACTCTAACGGACCTTTGAGGTTTCCAAAGTGCTTTACACACGTTCATCTCAGTGAATTCTCTCAACAACCCCCGGAGGTGGGTGCTTTCGTTATCCCTCTTTTACTGATGGGGAAACAGCAACTCTGCTCCTCCCCCAAGACACACACACACACACACACACACACCATCCAGCTGCCTCACTGCCCCTGCCTCGGACTTGAGGACAGAGACACAATGGATTTGAGAGGCCAGAGAGGGAGGAAACCTTTCCCACTAAAGGCATGCCAGCAGTCCAGCCCTCGTGGCTGCTGCCCACAGAAGAGTGCCTCTGAGTACCCACTTGAACTTCTGGTCCCTGGTGGTTAGACAGCTGGTAGTGTGAGAAGCCATCCACCCCATGGGTTTGGGCACCAGCAGCTTCCTCCGACTTCCTTATCCACAGCAGTGTCTGGAGCAGAGGTGCTTGGTCAACTGGGGGCACCCGAGGAGCGTCCTCACCTACCTTGCTAGGAATTTATGAGAGAGCTGACCGCTGCTCTGGGCAGTGAGCACTTAACATGTCCCTCTCCTTTCTTCACCAGCATGGTTCTCAGAGCTAAGCTTCTGGGGAGGCACCAAGCCCAATCCAAATGGGTCACAGCTCTTAAAGAATCTCCAGAGGAGCCTGTCTTTGTGTGGGATGACCCAGGGAGACAGGGAGAGAGAGGGGAGGAGAGAGGAGATCAGCGACCCCCCTTCCTCCTACAGTCTCAGAATGCTGGGATGTGAAGGAAGCTGATGCCATCACATTAGGATGATGGGAGCTGAGGCATTTCTGTGAGAGCTGCGTAGTCTTAATGGAGAATCCATCTATCAATCGCCAAACATTTATAAAATGCTTGCTGTGCACTAGGTGCTGTGCTAGCTGAGTCTCCCCCATGGGAGCGTTCTGTACCTGAGTTGTTTCGCTTAATCACCTCATTATCATCTGTATTCTCCAGATAAGAAAACTAAAGCTTGGGCGGCTAGGTGGTGCAGTGAGTAAGAGCACAGGCCCTGGAGTTGGGAGGACCTGAGATCGGTTCCAGCCTCAGATACTTAACACTCCCACAGAAAACCTGGCCGTGTAACCTTGGGCAAGTTACTTAACCCCAAAAGCTCAGCATGGTTACTGGAGCTGGTCAGCAAGCTTTTCTTTATAGTTCAGGCTCTGTTCTAAGTGCCAGAGAAAGAAAAAAGGGAAAAAACCCAAAGCATCCCTGTCCTCAAGGAGCTTGCCTTCTAATGGAAACAACATGTCAGCAACTGGATACATACAAGATAAATATACTGAGTAGATGGGAAGGGATGGGGGCAGTTCATGATGGGGGAGGCTAGGAGAAATTGGGATTTGAGCTGAGGCTAGGAAACTAGGGGATCCCAGGCATTGGGGGTAGTCAGTGTGAAGACACAGGGTGGGAGATGCAGGGATGTAGTAAGTTGTCCATTGTAGAGTTCATAGAGGGCCAGGTAGTCAGAACCTGCCCACATCAACATTATGAGATAGTGAAGAGGAGGGCCAAACTGAGTGCCATCCAAAGCTACTGTCTTTGGTGTGCATGGTCCAAACAGAAGGAGAGATCAACATTGGACAGAATCTTTGGGACAGCTTCATGTTGGGCGTGCCATCATCAGAGGCGGCCTAATGTAGAGAGAGCTGGCCACAAGGTCGGGGAAATCTTGGTTCTAGTCCTGCCCAGCACATACTGGGTGTGTCCTCCTGCACTAGACATGCGGCAACCCCCCATTGCCCCCCATTAACTCAGACTACAAAATTGGGGAATCATTGCCAGTCCGCACCAATGGAGGGAGTTTCCACAAAGGAAGTGTACTCTGTTGATGGAATTGCAGTCTATGGATTTCTTCAGTAATTTTCTTCTGAGAAGCTCCAAGTCCTTCAATATATTATCCCGTCATTCATCCTTATGGGGTTCCCATCAGGTGTCCACCTGCTCAACTAAAGGACCAAGGAAGGTTAAGTCATTTTTCCTAAGGGTGGATAATTATTGGCAAAACATTGACCTGTGTTTTCCTAACACATGGGTGCTAATGAGCCAAGCCTGGAGCCTAGAAGCCTCATCTTCCTGAGTTCAAATCCAACCTTAGACACTTACTAGCTGGTGACCCTGGGCAAGTCACTTCATGCAGTTGGCCTCAGTGTCTTCATCTGTAAAATAAACTGGAGATGGAAATGGCAAACCTCTCCAGAATCTTTGCCAAGAAAACTCCAAATAGGGTCATGAAGAGTTGGACACAACTGAAATGTCTAAATAAAGACAACAATTCTATGTAGCTAACACTTTCATCAGCCTGTTTCACCTTGAGTGCCATCAATGGAACCGTAGGTAGGCTTTAGGATTTGTTGGGCTCAGCAGAGGAGGATGAGAGGAGAGGAGAAGAGGAAGAAAGAATGGGAAATCCCCTCTCTTAGATTCTGGGGACATAATGGTGCATACACTATCAGACTCCATTGCTTTCTTAACTGTTTTTCTTTATGAGAAGGGAGGGCTCTCTGGGATACAGGGAAGGGATGTGGGGAAATGTCTCTGGTATTTAAAAAAAACATAAGATGAGAAAGTATGAGGAAAATTTTAAAACAAAGAAAATAATAAAACTTGTTTAATAAAATAATAGAGGGGGAGAAAAGAATTGGAAAAGACAATCTCCCAGCTCTCTTACTCTCCCACTCACATTAAATCTATTCTTGGCTGTTACTGCACCTCCTGGTCCCTTGAACCATCCCTCTTCACACAGTCTGTCTCCCCCACACTGGTGCGGTGTTACAGAACAAGCCTTCAATTTGTATTGGAGTCTGGGGGCGGGGAGGGCCCTGGGTTCTAATTCTGTTTCTGCCACTTACCATCTCTAGGATCAGGAGCAAGTCAGCTGACCCCTTTGGACCCTAGTTTTACCTGTAAAATGAGAGGGTTGAACTTGAAGACTTTTAAGTCCCCTTTTAGCTCTAAATCTGTGGTCCTTTCACTGGGGTTGTGCTTCCTTCAGGGTCCAACCTTGACCCCCATGGTTGGGCATTTTGGTGTTAGTTGTTGCCATAGGATCCTGTGCCTTCTGACGTGTTTTTGCTCCCAACCTGAGTTTCTCCATCCCTGGGTTCCCCCCACCATCCTTTCCTCTAGTCCTGAGCATCCTTTCCAGCCCTTCAGTGAGAGTGTCCTTCAAAGCTCTTGCCCTGGCCCTCTTCTCTCTGTCCTCTCCTTTGGCCATCTCATTCACTCCCGTGGTTTCCACTGCCACTTGCAGGCAGATGACTCCCAGATGGGCATCTCAAACCCTGACCCTCTTCTGTACCCCAGAGTGGACTTCCACAATATCATCATTTAGATTCCCTGCCAGTCACTTATGGTCTTTTCCCAAATCCAAATTCAGCCTCCTGACACTTAGAAGCTGTGTGACCCTGGGCCAGTCAGGTAACTTTTCTCAGCTTCAGTTTCCTCATCAATAAAACAGGGAAAATAATAGCACCTATCCCATAGGATTATTCATATTTGTAAAGCCCTTGGCTTAGTAAGTGCTTGTTTCCTTCCTTTTCTCCTTTTCCCCCTGAATCTCTTCCTCTTCCCTCTTCCTTTCAGGGGTCCCACCATTTGCCCAGTCTATCAGGTTTGCCTCCTTCTTCCTCACATGTCCAGTGTTATTATCAATTCCACCTCCCTTTCTCCCTGTTTCCCTATTTTCGCCAATCTAGCCCATTTTAACATAGACACCTTGCAGGTCTTTTTACTTTCATTCTTCTCTCTCCAATCCACCCTTCAGCCCCAGGATTGGATTATTGTACCAATGGCAATTGACAACTCTTCTATATGTTGTAATCTCAGAGAATTGCCAGGAGACCAGAGAGAGAATGACTGTCCTGGATGTGTCTTTGGAGGGACCCAAACTCAGGTCTTCTTGACTGAGAGGCTGGCTATCTCCCTCCTGAGTCGCCTTTCAAACAGCTGCTTAGATGACCTTCATTATTTATAACCTTGATAAGCTTGAAATGGGCTAAGACTTTTGGAACACTCTAGGGTGGCTTCAAAATCATCATCGTCTTCCTGTTAGCCATCGAGTAAAAGTAAAGCTCATTTGCTCAGCATTCAGTGCCCTCCATAACCTGATGCCACCCTACTTTTCCAGCCTTACCTACATAATCCTACGTTTGCCACTCAGCTGTATGACTGTGGGAAAATGAGGGAAGCTCTGTAAATCCCAGTTCGGTCATGTCAGACATGAGATGGTAGGACTGGATGTCCACTAAGGTCTCTTCAGGCTCTAAGTGTAAGACTTCACGGTCCTCTCCTCTCCTGATACCTGCCTTCTAAGGAAACTGGACGTCTTGGTGTCTCTTGAAGATTCCCCTGTACTTTCCCACCTCTGTGCGTTAGTTTACACTGTGCACTATACCTGAATGCCCTCCTTCCTCCTTTTCACCTGTGAAATGGCTGCCTCTCATTTAGAGTCCATTTCAAACACCACTTCTTCCAGGCAGCTTTGCAGGAGGAACCCGCACTCCGCTGCTGCCCACCATTTTCTCCCTCAGAGTGCATCTTAGCCCTTTGTTTTGGAACTCCCAGGTTCATTTGCTCTTGGAAGAGAGGCGAGTATCATGGCTGCATTTCTGTGCTGGTGTCTTCTTGTCTCCTTACGGTTCAGTACTCTTCTTAGTGAGAACAGCGTCTCATCTATTCATTTGTATCTCCCTTGGCACAGTACAGTGGGTGCCCAGTAAATGTTTGTTCAATAAATGAGAAAATGAATGAATAAATGAGATGCGAGTGGCAGAGTAAGAAAAAAAGGTAGAAGAGATGTAAGGTGTTTGAGGGGAGAGAACAAAGTAGAGTGGGCTCCTGCCAGAAACTGCCTTCGGTAGCCTAACGGTGCTCCCCTTTGCACTCATCTGTGTTTGTGTAATCCTTTGCTAACCGTAACAAATTGGGGTAATAATAGCTTAGTTTTTATTTGGCCTTAGAATACTAGAGCATCTGATCAGGAAGGGACCTCAGAGGTTGTCTAGTCTAACATGTATCAGATAATTGTCCCAATAAGTGGGTCACCTAACCTTTCATTCATTCATTCAAAGACCTCCCCTTCCCCCCATGAAGAAAAACCCACCGCCTTCTGAGGCAGCACATTGTACTTTGGGGGCGGGGGTGGGGGATGTCTAAGCTTTTACCTCTCAGCTTTTACCCATTGGTCCTCAGTCTGCCCTGAGGGGCTAAGGAGAACAAGCCTAATTCCTCTTCCACATGCTAATCCTTTAAATATCTGAATGAATGGACAAGTACTAACCTGGAGCCTACTAAAAAGACAAAAGTGAAAGTGTCTGCCCCCAAGGATCTTATATTTGACTTCCAGAGAGCCAGCATCTTTTCTCCTCACCCTCCACAGGTCATTCTTTCTTCTGCGGGCTAAGCACCCCTCTTCATTTGATGGGTCCTCCTGTGGAACATTTTCCAGGTTCCTTGCCATCCTGGTAGCCCTTCTCTTACTATTTTGTCAGTATCCTTCCTAAAATGTGGCTCCCAGAACTGAACCCAATATTCTAGATGGGCCTGGTGACTAAATTAATTGGCCTTTCATAGTGACTTCATTAAGGAGAACACTCTTAGTCATCCTCTGGCAGATCTGCTGCCACCACCCTGAACACCCCCGCCCCCACCATCCCTCAGGCAAACATGGGAACTCCATTCTTCATTCCCAGAGCCCTCAGTGGAATCTCCACCAGGTCCTTCTCTAGTTCTTTTCTCCCATGACCCATGACATCCACAGTCCCACCAATGAGCTTTCTCTCCCAACATTCATCTTCCCCATTCTGGGCCATCTGTCTTGACACTGCTCACTCTCTGTGCTTTTTTATAGCACCCTCTTGGGAGAGAGTCCCCAGTGTGGTTACATAATCGAATTGGTCAGGGATGGGATTGGTATTGTCACCAGGTGGTTACTTGAAGTGGGCGTTGAAGGAGGCAGGTAGCGAAAGCTAAGTCCTCATGGGGGAGGGTTTTACAAGGAAGGAACTCCTGCCCTCTCTCTGGAGAGAATGTCTTTTCTGCTGTGGGTATGTTCATGTGTGATGGCTTTTCATAAAGCTGCATGTCAGAAAGGGTGGGAGAGGGGAGAGAATGGGTTTCTAAAAATATGTCCCATCTGCATTGTGTTATTCAGTTTCCAAGGAAACCATCAGGGAACATTAAGAGCTTGGCCAAGCCCCCAGGATAGAGCAGGGGTGCCTGACTGTTCCCCGGGGTGGCAGAGCAGATTGAGTGGGCCCAGGTGCCAGGCTCTCCATGTGGGTGGTATAAGAGCCAGAAGGAAAGGTTCCCACCAGTAGAGACTGGGTCTCAACTTTAAGGAGGCTTGATTGAGAAAAAGTCAGGAATGACCCTCATGTAGGACCTGATGTTTTTCATTTATAAAACCATCCTTATAACATCATCAAGGAAACACATGACTGAAAAAAAGAGATGGTCAGGTAGTAAGAAAAAGGGATAATAGAGGGAGAACCCAAGAAGTCATGCACAAGCCAAGAGGCCAGTCACCAGTGAGGTAGGCAGACTCCATAAAGGTTTTGTGGAAGGATGTGAAGAACAGCTTAGGCTAAGGAGGAATGGGTAATCTACCTTCATCTGTGGCAAGAGAGCCCACATTCTTGCAACTGTAATCCACTGAAGAATCAGAACATCCTCCCCGCTTCACAAAAGTGGATGGCTTTGCACCAGGCCCCATAGCAGGCAGTCAGCACCTCCTGCCCTGTGAATGAGAGACTTTCCATAGCAGATCTCCTTCTCAAGATAGATCTCCTCTTTCCCCCTCCTCTGGAGCATTCTTAAGTTCCTCTATGATGGGAGAGGTTAAAGGTGCTTGTCCCATTGGAACAAAAGCATTTCAGCATCATTTAGTCCCTTCTAGTTACTCAAATGTATTTACTTTTCAATGTTTCTCTTTTTGCCTGTGTTTGCATTTCAACAGTTGTACCTAACACTGGTCTTTTTATCAGGGATGCTTGAAGGTCCTCTATTCTATTAAAGGTCTGTTTTTCCATCAGTAAGATTATAAGGGTGAATTATTCTCAGTTGTAAGCTTTTTTCCTTTTGGAATATGAATTCCAGGATTTCCTCTCCTTTATAGTAACTGCTAAACTGGCTGTAGTTATTGCTTTCTTTCTGATAGCTTACAGTATTTTTTTTTCCTTTGACCTGAAAGAGCCAAATTTACGCTGTGATATTCCTGGTTGTTTCTAATTTGCAGTTTCAGGAAGGGACTGATGGACCCCCCTTTTCCCCTTCCCTATTTTGACTTTGTCCTATGGTATTCCTTTTGTGATTTGTTAAAATATAGTATATTGGGGGCAGCCAGGTAGCACAGCAAGTAAGAGCACTGGCTCCACTGTCGGGATGACTTGTGGATCAAATCCAGGCTCAGACACTTAGCACCCACCCAGAAACACCTGGCTGTGTAACCTTGAGCAAGTTACTTAACCCTGATTGCTTTAAAATATATATAGTATATTGGCTTTCTTTTTGGTCAACGTTTCTTAAATTATCTCTCCTGGACCTTTTTTCCCAGGTCAGTTGTTTATGATGGTAGATCAAGACCTTTTATATTTTTCTAAATTTTTAGTATTTTGATTCTGTTGTGATATTCTCATCTCCTAGAATCATTGCATTCTGTTTGCCCCATTTTGTTTTCCAAGGAGTCTATTTCTTGGGTAAAATGTCCAACTTTTTATTTTTTAATTATAAATTATTATTATTATTTTTATAAATTTTATTATAAATTATATTAATTCTCTTTCCATTTTTTCCCTTCTGAACTCTAATGTCATTTATAATGTCAATTATTGGTTATCTCTTGCTTCATTTCTTTACAGCCATCCTTGTAGTCCTTGAGGCCAAGCCTATTTTTTTTCTCTGAGGATTTGCTTATAATTCTTATGGAGTTACTCTGGGTCTGCCTCTTGGACTTCTCTTTCCCACAGCATTATTTGTCATTTTCTTCTGTTTACTCATATTAGCTTCAGTTCCTGATTTGAGACTTTGGGGCAGGGCCAGGCTCTGCCCCTTCTCATGTTCTAGGATGGGGTGGGAAGCCCTGTTTGGTCCTGTCCCCTCTGTAGTCAGGATGCCCTTGCTACTACATGTCTGGGTGTGGGTGATTGGGATTAGCCCTGCCCATCCCCTTTTCTGCCATAATTTCTGGCTTCCCATGCTGGCCTCAGCCTGTCTCTGTTCCCTTCTTTTACATTCCCCAGTCAGGAGTTTGGTTACAGATTCTGCTGTAGCTCTGAAAGACCCCAAGTGGATCTTGGAGATCATGCTGGTCTCTAACTTACTAGAAGCATCATGTTCCCCAACCCTCAACCCCTTCCCCAACACTTAGGTGCCCAGCTGCTGCACTGACCTTATCTTGTACTCTGGTTCTGAATTCGGGCCTCTTGGGATACCCTGGGGTATGTCTACATTGCCTGGCCTTATTTGTGACCTATGAGGGCTGGCTAGGCCCCTGATTCCCACTTCTAACAGGCCAGAGCCAAAATCCTGTTTGCTTTCATCTCACCCTTGGCTGTCTCCCTCTGTACCAGATGGAAGATCCTACTTGTACCTGACATGGGTCGTCTCAACCCCTCCTCTATCTCTTTGCTGGGATGTTGGTCAGGAGGACTGATCTCCTGTGTAATTGTCCCATAGCCATGTCTATAGAAATTTGTGGAGCTATCATCTTGTAAAGACTAAAGTGCTGTACACATTCTCCTCTCTCTGGGGGTATCACTAATAAATGATTGGTGTTTTTACAGTACTTTAAGGTTTACAAAACTTTCTTTCACCCAATAGCCTGGTAGAGTAAGGTTATGTCAGCAAGTTCCATTAGTGTGGGGGCCCTTTCACCAATATAGATCACTCATCCATAATTTATAAACTGATTGGCTAATTGATTGATTGAAAGTCTTGAGTGAGTTGCCTAAAGGTCAATGGGGTTAAATTACTTGACCATGGTCATGAAGCTCATGTCAAAGGCAATTTTTGAACCAAAGTCCTCCTGACCCCTGGTCCAGCTCTCTCTCCACCACACTAAAGTTCCTTTTTAATAGAAATGCTTCGTTTTGTTCAAGGGAAGTTAGAATGCTTACATGTAAGCATTTACATGGCCCCTGCTATGTGCAAAGCACTGTGCTAAGCTCTATACAAATATTATCTCATCTGAGTCTCAACAACAACCTTGGGAGGAAGGTTTTACAGTGGAGGAGACTGAGGCAAGCAGAGGTTAAGTAACTTGCCCAAGGTCACACAGACAGTAAGTGTCTAAGGCTGAATTTGAACTCAAGTCTTCTGGATTCTAAGCCTAGTGCTCTATCCCAGCTGCCCCACCCAGTAGCCCCATGTTTTTCAGGTATTATTGTCAAAAAACATCTGGGCAGAAGCTTGGAAAGGTTTGAGTAACCTTCCCAAGAGCATAAAACTAATAAGTACCAGGATTCATGGGGTCATAGATCATGACTTTGAAATGACCCTAAATCATGTATTCTGGGGAGCTGTGTATCATGTTTGGCTCTTTTTTCCTTCAGCTGGTACATGGTGGGAGGGACAGATGAATTAAAAATGCTTATTAATTAGAAAAAATAAAATAATGAGCTTTAAAGAAATCCTAGAATCGAACCCTCTCATTTACAGAGGTAGAAAATAAGACTTAGGGGTGGCCAGGTAGCACAGCAAGTAAGAGCACCGGCTCCAGTGTCAGGATGACTTGGGGATCGAATTTGGGCTCAGATACTCAGCACCACACCCAGAAATAACTAGCTGTGTAACCTTGAGCAAGTTACTTAACCCCAATTGCTTTAAAAAAAAAAAAAGAAAGAAAGAAAATAAGACTCAGAAAAGTGATTTGCCAACCACTGCTCTAGTTCCAGCGGCAACATTTGAACCCAGGTTTGACTCCAATCATCATTCTCCCCCTCCCCCACCCACTATCCCCATTATGGTGGGAAAAAAATTGATAGGCTCACATTCCTTTTTTTTTTTCTTTTCAGAGGGCAAATGGGGTTTAAAGACTTGCCCAAGGTCACATGGCTAGTTTTTTGTGTTAAGTGTCTGAGGCCGGATTTGAACTCAGAACCTTCTGACTCCAGGGCTAGTGCTCTATTCACTGCACCACCTAGTTGCCCCTCCTTTTTTTTTAAGCCAGATTTCATAGATTCCCACATCTTCTGCTGGTTTGTCAAGTCAGCAAACATTTATTAAGTGCCTACTGAATGCAAGGCACCGTGCTAAGGGCTGGGTTTATTCTCTTCCATGGCTCCCTTGAGACTTCTGGATCAAGTTCTCTTTGTTCTGGCCAGGGCAAGAAGACTGGCTGGCATGGATGAGAGCTGTCTGCCTAGGAGAGAAGAGGCATTCGTGTGCCCACAGCTTAGTGTAACTACCCGCAAACAGAGGCCAGAAATGACAGCTCCCAATGAACAGCAAGTTAAAGACTGATCTCCAAGGTCCTTTCAGATCCTAAGGACTTTGGGCAGAGTCAGGTCCTTTCTCTGGGTCCAGTTTCCTTCTCTGTAGAATGAAAAGGTTAGCCCAGATGATTTGTGGTAGCTCTGTCTCTAAATCAATAGTGTTCTGATTCACTGTGGAGGCATGACCTTTCCCCAAAGGCTTGGTCAGCCCAGCCTGCCTCTGGTGTTGCTCAGCCCTTCCTTGGGCCCCAGCTGGGACTGAAAATGCAGATTCAGCCCAGTAAGTTCAGATGCCGCAGTTAGAACAATCTTTCCTGCCCGCTGATCCGGCTCTTCAGTGTATCTCCAGACTCTTTCCATGCACATAAGTCATCTCCGCTCACTATAAATCCAATAAGCCCCTTCGTTTCCTTCTTTCCCTTCTTAGGACATTTTTTTTTTAGTAAAGTCATTTCCGAATCAAGAGTCAAATCAGAAATGTGCCCTCCTGAGAGATCTCTGAATCATGAACTCTCCCTTGGAGTCCCACATCTCCCCTCAGAGCATTCCACCTATTTGGAAAGTAGGTTTGGGCCTGAATGGGCAGAGGCCCATTTCCAGTTCTATGGTCCATACCCTGCTGGCTTTTAGTAATTAAAAAAAAAAAACACCAGAAGTAAATGGACCGGCCTTGTCAGGCCTTTTCAGCCAGTCACTGAGGGTGACTGATGATTCATGAGAAGTAGTAAAAAATAGCAGTATGGCATTCACTTTGACCTCATGGAGAGAGTAAGGTCAGCCAGAGAAAGTAAAAATGAACATTCCCATGATCCTCTGCACCATCGGTGCCCCAAAGGAATCATTGAGCCCCATTCTAGCCAGAGGTGGAATATTAGAGAATTCTACCAGTGTTTGACCATTCAGTCATCAGACATTGCATTAATCTACTGGCCCCATGCTACCTAACCAGACTGCTACCAGAAAGTGCAAGGTGTTATTTTAAAAAAAGAGGGAGGAAAGAAGGAGGGAGGAAGGATGCCTGCCCTCTGTTAATTATTTCCTATTTATCCTCTATGTAGCTTGCTGATATATTTGTTTGTACATTGTCTCCCCTTTAGACTGTAAGCTCCTTGAGGGCAGGGACTGTCTTTTGCCTCTTGTTTTATTTTGTGCTTCCCTCTTGTTCTCCTTCCCTCCTCCTCGCCTTTGCCCCTGCTCCCTTCTCCTGGAATGTCTTCTCCCCTGTCCTCTGGGCCACTCTGACGATCCTCATTCCTTCACACCCCGGCTGCGGTGTCCACCTTTCTTTCTTCAGCCTTCCCTGACTGGTTCTGACTAGCTCCCAACACCTGTAATCAGGTGTAGCAGCAAGCACCCCAAGCGTCCTCAGGGTTTGCAGCTACCACAGGTTCTTGGATCTGCTTTGTTAGAGGAAAGCAACTCAAAATGGGTTAACAAGCTTACTTTAATCAGTCAGACATATATCGTTTACCTTGTTCAGGAGAAAAGGTCAGTACCCTGAACCTCAAAGTATACAGGCATAATTATCAAGACAGAAACATCAAGTAGACAGATTTCCAAACTGTCCAACCATTACATCCATACCCAGTCAACATCTGGGTTTCCACATTCTGGGTTTTTCAAAGCCGGGGGACTCTCAACAACGGCTTCCCAGAATTCAGATCAAATCACAGAACACTTCTCAAAGTGAGTCCCAAAAACAAAGCTACACATCAGGGCTTATATAGCTTTCTCCTGGCTCAGAGAATGTAACAACCTTATTGACTCACTGGCCAATCAAGAAGTATCTACTGAAAAACAAGCTTCCCCCACCCCAGGCTTCAGGTGCACATTAGCCTAGGGGCAGGGAAGATCTTTAAAATTTACATTCTTATTATATCAGGGCACACACTTAAACATTAACTATTCTCTTTCTCTGCTCTGTCTAATTGGGTTCATCTCATCTCTCTACGTGCATAATTCCTTCATTGAGTGCCGGTGATGGCTTTGCACTTCTCCTATATGATCCCCAACCCCAGCCCTTGGTACCACATAGTAAATATTCAGTAAATGCCTATTTGTAGACTCTAGAGCCTTCCCACAACCCTTGATATTGACTCTGGGTAGCAAGACTGTCCCAGTTTTTTAAATTTCTACTTGAACCAATGCATTTAGCACAATGCCTGGCCCATAGTATGTAGGTAATAAATGTTTATTGACTGGCTGCCTGAATCTATAAACCATCCTGCTGCCTTTTTCCCTCCTCTTCTCTGCATCACAGGCTGACCCAGGGCTCTGAGCCCAGAGAGGATCATGAGCTGGGCCAGGCCTGGCTAGAGAACTTTAGCTAGAGATTATGCTGGAGCATTTAGGTGCCAACCGGCTTAGGACACATGTAGTTTTTTTTGATACAGGCTCTGTATGCTGTCTTGTCACTTAAGTAAAACAAAGTCCAGAATGCCCATCCTAGTGTCTTGGAGGAGGGGTAGAAGGGTGAGAACCAGGATAAGCCCCAGAGATTCGGGGAAGGGGTAAAGATTATGGATGAGGTGTGGCAGATCTGTGAGCCCAAGAAAGAAAGGGTTCAGGAAGGTGTCCAGGAGCCCCCCGGGGGGGAGGGGGAAAGGGGCATAGAAAAACCTTTCCTGGTCCCTTAGCCACAGGAACTTTCTTCTCTAAGGAAATCTTCATCTCCTGTTGTCTCCTCCATTGGAAGGCAGACTCTTTGAGGGCAGGAACTGGTTTTGCTTTTTCTTTGTCTGGCACAGTGCTTTGCATGCAGTAGGTGCTTAGTAAATGTTTGTCAAGTGATGGAGAAAGTAATTAATGGTGAAAGCCCTAGGCCCTCAGGATCCCTGTTTCCTTGCTAACGAGCAGGTGCCTGGGGAAGCTGATTCTGGGTAAAGAAGCCTAAGGCCAAGGGTGGTCCCTTCCTTGAGCTCAGTTTTTCTGAACCCAAGGGCTCAGTTTTTCTCCGGCTGGAACTTCCCTGTTCCCTAACCAAGACGTTTCTCTTTCCCCTGTCAGGGCTGCTGCTTCAGGAGGTGACCATGGCTGGGCTCCATGAGCTGCGATTCACTGAAGAGAAGCCGCTGCTCAGAGGGCAAGACACTGAGTTGGTGAGTTCCTCGGAGGGGCCACCACTCAGCCCCAGCCGGCTTCCCCACCTCCCCTGGGTCTGGCTCCCGAGCAGCACTAGTGACATCGTGTGTCCAGAGAAAGAAATTGCAGCTCCCCTTCACCCGCTCAGTTAAGGAAAGAAGGAAGACAGGTCTCATGCCCTTCTCTGTCCCCTCCACGGCCCTCCACGTTCCCCTTTCAAAAATTGTCTTTACCCAAGTACCCCTAAAGCCCTCCTTTCGAGAAGGAAAGTGACCCAATAATTCATTCATGCTAAGTTAGACAGTCGTTTGCCAGGCCTGGGCCTTAACTTCTGTACCCACAAAATGAGGGAACTGGTTAGACTCCTGAGCCTCATTTTAAAAAGCAGTCATACATTTTCGTTTTCGACATTCACTTCCATCAGCTTTTGAGTCTTCCATTTGCTCCCCTTCCCTCCCCTGTCCCCACACCAAGGTGGCGTGCCGCCTCTATTTATACATTCATATTAAACATTAGTCTTGTTGTAAAGACATATTAGAACCAATGGGAGGAAGCACGAGGAAGAAGGAACAAAACAAAACAATAAAAGGAAGAAAGAGAGCCAATGGTGTGTTTTGATCTGTATTCAGACTCCAACGTTCTTTGTCTGTATGTGGACAGCATTTTCTGTCGTGAAACTTTTGGAGTTGTTGGAGTTTAGAACCTTGCATTGCTGGAGAAGAGCCAAGTCTATGAAAGTTGGTCATTACACCATGTAGCTGTTACATTGTTACACCGTGTACAGCGACAGCTGGTTCTGCGCACTTCACTCAGCATCAGTTCATATAAATCTGTCCAGGTTTTTCTTATAGCACAGTGTATTCCATTACATTTTTATCCTTGTTCAGCCGTTCCCCAATTGGTGGATATCCCCTCAATTACCAGTTCTTGGCCACCACAAAAAGAGCTGCTGTAAATATTTTTGTGCGTGTGGGTTCTTTCCCCGTTTTTATGATCTCTTTGGGATACAGACCTAGAAGTGGTATTGCTGGGTAGAAGGGTATGCACAGTTTTAGAGCCCTTAGGGCATGGTTCTAGATTGCTCTCCAAAATGGTTGGATCAGTTCACAACTCCACCAACAATTCATTAGTGTTCTGATTTTCCTATATCTTCTCCAACATTTATCATTTCCCTGTTTTGTCCTGTTAGCCAGTCTGACAGGTGTGATATCTGTGCCTCATTTTTTTGCATATATGAGGTAGTGAGCACCAGAGGCAAGATTTGAACCAGTTTTTCTGATTCTAGAGCTAAGGTTCTTCCCACTATCCTCATCTCCAAAGCCCCTCCACAGCTTTAACATCCTGTGGGTCTTTGTTACTTAATGTGTTACAACACATTAAAGATTTTGGTGGTGTTTTTTTTCAAAAGACACCTGGAGAGACATTGTTTAATGTGTAGAATGATTGAACCTCAGAAGAAATGGGAGAAGTCAGCTGGTCCAGCCCTAGTCTGAAGCCTGAAGCCCCTCTTACATTCTCTCAGGATAGGACCTAGAGTTGTGGAGTTATTGTCATTCAGTCGTTTCAGTCATATCTGACCCCAAAGATACGGGAGTGCTTTGCCATTTCCTTCTCCAGCTCATTTTACAGATGAGGAAACTGAGGCAACCAGAGTAAAACAACTTGCCAAGGGTCAGCTAGTCTGAGGCCAGATTTGAATTCAGGTCTTCCTGACTCCAGGCCCAGCGTTCTATCCACTGAGCCAGTTTAAATCCTTACTGAGATAGCCACAAGTTGTGTGACCCTGGGTGACACTTAATTTCTCTGTGTCTTAGTTTCCTCATCTGAGTTAAGCCTCCTCAGTTCCTTTGGTGGCCCTTTTCTGGCCTAACTTTTTAGTTGCTCACCATCCTGGATGCTCTCTCACCAACAGGCTCCAGCTTATCAAAAGCCCCTTAGCTAAGACTCGACTGGGACATTCACACCTCTCATGGTCAGGGCTTAGAACATAGAACCCAAAGGAATGAATCCCAGATGAAGGATTTGGACCCTGATTCGTGGTCCAGTCTGAGGAGGTCTGAGGAGCCAGAGACTTTTTTTTTTTTGGTTTAAGGTCCCCCGCCAACCTCCCTATTCTGCCTCTTGGAAGACTAGCTTGGCTTTGGGGCAAATCAGTGTTGGGCTTACCTTGAGCCTGGAGTTTCTACAGGGAACATAATTATGTATGAGGAATCAAAAAGAGAGTGTGTTTGGAAGGCAAAGCAGTCAGATGCCAGGAATTCAAACAGGAGGTGAAATGAAAACCCCAATTCAGTTGCTAATGGTCAGTATTGCCTAGCTCAGGGGTGGAGAACCTGCGGCCTCAAGGACACATGTGGCCCTATGGGCCTCAAGTGCGGCCCTTTGACTGAATCCAAACTTCAGTGTATTTGTTCTGTAAAACCCAAGCTGCACCCAAGGACCTAGAAGGCCACTGGTGGCTCCACCCATTAGGTAAATATATAATGGGCTCCTTTGTTAAAGGAATCCTAAATCTTGGATTAGCCCATAGTTTGTCCTTTCCTGATGTGGCTGGCGTGCCTTTCTTTGGTCTTGACAGCACCGCTGACTGTATTGGCCTTAAATCTCTAGTTTCCCATTTATCCTGGGTTCTGTCATTGGTGCTCTGGGGCAGAAGGCCGGGTGACATCTTTGCTTTACCCTCCTTGTGACCTCCATAGCTTTGGTCCCCTGCTGGATCAAAGACAGCTGTGCCCAGCCTGACGATGGCTTCACCAAGGTCAATGGCAGTCCCCCTGCTGCATTGTCTCAGACCAAATATCGTGCCCTCCCCTATCATTTGCCTGCCCTTGAGCCAGGCTTGCTGGACAACGGACCCTTTCCCTCATTTCTCTTTGGCTCCCTCTTTTGTTGTAAAGTTTGGGGTCCCGTGCATGCATCATTGGGCCAGTCGCCCCCATCAGCCAATCTCTGTAATGCAATCCTCACAAGCATTTTTGTAGCCCATATTTAAGAGCCTAGCACTTGGGTCCTTTCATTCCTGGGGCTCACCCTCTTCCCTTTCTGCTGGACTGAGAAGCTGGTGGGGGCTTGGAACCATGACTGCTTTCCCCCAAGCTTAGTTATTTTCCATTCCTCCTCCCTCTAGTGGCCTTCAGTATAACATTCAGGAGTGAGCCCATGTGATCTAGAAAGGCTTTCTCTAAGAACCGAAATCTGTTTCTTGAGCAGTTAAAATCCTCCTGCCCAACCTTGGAGATCTCTTGGTCCAATCCCCTCATATTCCACAGGAGTAAACTTGGGCTGAAAAAGAGCATGATTTGCCCGAGGTCACATAGTAAATTAGTGGCAAATTAAGGACTAGAGCTAGGGTGTTCTGGATCTTAAGCCAGGAACTGTTTAACTGCCCCAAAGGGCTAATTTTCCTCCACGTTCTTGAGTTTGCCTTCCCATAGTGTGGCATTGTAGGAAATGAACCAGAGTCTTGATTCATTTCTTGCCTGTCTCAATTTTATTTCAACAAACCTGGGAGATCTCCTCCTATTACCTAAAACCTTTTATTATAATTCTTACTTGACAGGGGGAGGGGAGTTGATGCCATAATAAGTCATTTGCTGACTTGTCATCAGTTAAACCATTTTTCTTGCTTGTCTGTCCCCTCCTTTCCAGACTTTAGTTCTCTCCCTTTCCATGGCCCTCTCTCAACTGTCTTCATCTCTCTTCCTTTATGTTCCCCTGAATGTGTTCCTACCAGCATGGTCTAGTAGACAGAATGCTGGGCTTGGAGTAAGGAAAACCTGGGTTGCAATCCTGCCTCCAATGCTTACTAGCTGTGTGACCCTGGACATGTCACTTTAACCTTTGTCTTGGGTCCCTGCCAGCTCTTAAATCTCTGATCCATCTTAAATGCTCAGTTCCCTTAAATTAGTTATTATTTCTATTATTTCTTTTTTATTTTTTGTGTTTTTTTTTCTTTTCTTTTCTGGCAAGGTGATAAGGATTAAGTGATTTGCCCAGGGTCACACAGCTAATAAGTGTCAAGTGTCTGAGGCGGCATTTGAACTCAGATCCTCCTGACTCCAGGATCTGCCCGTGTATGTGTATGTGTGTGTGTGTGTGTGTGTGTGTGTGTGTATGTGTGTGTGTTTTCCCTAGCATCTTCCTCCAATCCCAAATATCCCCAAAAGGGGCATCTCTTCACCTCTTGGTTGCTCTTCTAATTAGCATTCTTCTCCACATTGGGCTATTTCTGGATTAGATCAAACCCCCTGCCTCTGTTTGTCTCCTCCCGTCCTTCAGAGTTCATGGTGAACCTTCACATCTGATGAAAAAGAATTGTGTCTCGCTTCTTTGATATTCCACGATAGCAACCCTTTCTGGTAAATGGATCTCACCAGCTTGACTCACTTATTCTCCCTTCTTTATAGGATATTTCTTCTTACCATTCCTTGAATGTGCTTGGTGAATGTGCTAACGGTTGGGGAACCATGAAATCTTTCTCGATACTTGCTATGTTGAGAGGTCTACAGTTTCATTGGTGTGGAGATTGCATTCCTTCCACCGACCCAGACCTCCACATTTCCTGATCTTAGAGTATGAGATCATCAGTCATAGAACTGAGACCTGGAAGGAACCCTGTTCAGGCCACCATGACCTCTTCATTTTACAGAAGAGGAAACTGAGACCAGAGCATGGAAATGATGATTCCCAAGGTCATATAATTAGTAATTAGCAGACCCAAGGTCTGAACTCAGGTCTTGACTCCAGGGTCCTTGCCACTAGACCATGCTGCCAGGTTTTTCTGGCCTAATCTGCCTCCAGATGTGGGCTGGAAACTGATGTAGCTTGGTAAGACCTACCAGGATTTTTTCTTAAAAGGTATTTCCTCTTGGGTACCAATAGCATCCTGGAATGCTTCAGTGGCACATGGCCTCTGAAAAACCAGGATCATGTCCATGCCAGAGTAAGGGAGCAGAGGACATTTATGAAGGGTGTCTAGTCTCTTCATCCAAAAATAGACAAACTTCTCGACATTGGGATATGTCATTCAATCCCTACCTTTCATCAATACCTTCTTGCATAAAAGCTCCAAATGGGCTAGCCTTGGATCTTGGAACCAAGAGGGACCTTGGAAAGAATCTAGTCCAATTCCTTCACTTAACAAGTGAAAAAAACAGAACTAGAGATAGCAAGGGATTTACCAGAGGCCACATATGGGGTTTAATTGGCGGCTGAGCTGGGACTAGAGCCCAGGTCTCCTGCCCCCCTAGTCTAGGGCTCCTACCACACCCCATTATTTTGCTGCTCTTTGAGTCCTGTTACTCTTCTAACACAGTGATAGCCCATTCATATGACTCAGCACCACCATGAGGTGCAGGAGGCATGCAAAAAAATAATGATGTGGGAAAAGACATTGAGATTTTAATGACTGCCAGCTCAATGAGTCAGCAGAGGAACATGGCGGCCAACAATGCCGACAGACTCTTAGACTACATTAAGAGGGACACAGTGTCCAGAAGGATAAAGGGAACAGTCAGTCAGCAAGGATTTATAAATTGCCTACTCTGTGCCAGGCGGCCCTGTGTATACAGGCCCCCTGTGGTCATGGTCAGACCACACCTGGAATTTTGTGCTCAATCTGGGAACAGTATTTTAGGAAGAAAGCATTGAGGAGAGGGAGATGAAGTGACTGTCACCCCGGGGACGAGCGCCCCTCACAAGAGAACGTCCGACTCTTAGGGAAGCTCTGGGGGAGGAGGTGGCACAGATGGTGAGGAGCCTCCTTCTGTCAGCGTCCAGGGGGACTGGCCTCAGAGTCTGTTAGGTAAGGAGTCACTCAGAGGCTCTGAGATTCTGTTACTTGGTGATGTCACAGAAAGAACACTAGATTGCGAGTCAAAGGGCCTGGGTTCAAATCCTACTTAAGTACCATTAGACAATTCACTTCCCTCAGGTGGTGTTAGTCCAGATAATGTCCAAACCCCTCCCCCCCTCTCTCTCTCCTCTCTTTACCCTCTCTTTGTACTCTTCCCCCTCTTCCTCTTCTTCATCTCTCTTCTTTTTTTCTGTCCCCTCCTCTCATTATCCATCCTCTCTCTCCCCTCTTCCTCCTCTCTCCATTCTTCAGCTTTCTCCCCCTTCTCTGTCTCAGTTTCTTTCTTCCTCTCAGTTTTTCCTCTTTGAGACCCCTCCAGTTCCTTGGTCATCTTAGTTGACCTGTGATGGTCCCCCTTAGTCTGCCTTTGGCCATCACTGTCCTCTGCTTAGAGGCCATGCCCAGCTGCACTGTGTGGGCAGGATTCTTCATCCTAACCATGCTGTTGTTTGCATTCTCGTGCCTAAAGTTTCTAGATTTTCGACTTTGCTCCCCTTTCCCTGGTCTAGTGGATCAAAGGGAACCTAGCCAGGTGCTGGTCACATTCCGGGATTATGCTAAAGTGCTGTGAGCCACCTACCCCCTCCTTCCCACCCTAAGCCAAACGCTGCATTCTCCTTTCTCAGGTGGAGAAACCTCTTAGGTCAGTCCTCTAATTTTACAAATCAGGAAATGATGGTGCTTGGATGGTTGTTGTTTAGTGTGCATGATGACCCAGGTCCCTGGTAAGAGAAGGCAGGATGTCTCTGGGTTGTCTTGGATGATGGACTTGTCCTTAACTAACAGAATCCTCCTGCCCTCATCTGAGTAAAGAGCTTGATACCAGTGTGGAGGATTATGGTATCCCACAAAGAGACCTTAGGGACCATCCAAGCCAACCCCCCCATTTTACAGATAAGGAAACTGAGGCCCAGGGAGGTTAAGTGACCCCTCCAGGGTCACACAGCTAGTATGTGTTTGAGATAGTATCAAAGCTGGGTCTTTGTGACTGCTGATAGTGCTGGCCATGGTCAGGGCTGCTTCTGGGGTGACACTGAAGTCATCAGCTGTCACCACCATAGTTCCTTTGGGCCCTGGGGTGTTGGGGGATGAGGGCACTGCTGGGTCAGGAAGCAAGGGGGCAGAGAACCTCCCTCCTGACAGCTAAGGCTCTCAGTCCATCTCCCCCCTTCAGAGTCCAAGGCCTGCCAGCCTGCCAGCATCTTGCAGAGGTTACAGAGCAGCACACAGTCAGCCAGCAAACATAAATTAAGCACTTACTATGTGCCATGCCCTGTGCAGAATGTTAGATATACAAAGAAAATATGAAAATAGTCCCTGGCCTCACACTGTAGTGGGGGAGAAGGCATGTAAAGAACTAGGTCAATACCAGAGACCTATAGAGTATATGGAAGGTAAGCTCAGAGGGGAAAACCCTAGCGACTGGGGAGGGAGCAGGCTGAGATGCGCTTTGGGCAGAGTCTTAAAGTGAGCCAGGAAAGCCATTAGGGAGAGGTGACGATAGAGAGCATCTCAGGCAGGGACACAGACTTTGCAAAGGCACAGAGTCAGGAAGTAGAGCACTGGCCTTAGAATCAGGAAAACCTGAGAAGCCTCCAATGCTTCCTAGCTGTGTGACCTTGGACAAGTCCCTTAACTTCTCAGCCTCAGTTTCCTCATCTGTAAAATGGGGATAATAAAAGCACCTACATCCCAAGTCGGTAGTGGGGACCAAACGAGATCACTGTAAAATGCTTTGTAGACCTTAGAATGCTATGGAAATGCTAAAAAAAAATAATAGCATCCCTGTCAAGTGATCCTCCCACCTCTCTGCCTGAGGGATCTCTAAGGAGAAGGACCCTGCCACAGTCCATCTAGACAGCCCATTCCACTTTGGACCTGCTCAGACGGTTAAGAAGTATCTCATCAAGCCTAAATGCAGTGTCCAATCTTTGCTGTGGCCTAGGTCAGGGCAAGATTGATCCCTCTTCCTCAGGGCAGCCTTCAAAGACACCTATTATGCCCCCCCACCCCTGAATCTTCTCTAGGATAAACACACCCCTCTTCCTTCAGCCAGTCCTCAGGTGACATGCATTCAAGGCCTCTTACCATATCTTGGACTCCTCTGAACTCCCTCTAGCCCAGCAGCATGTTTCTTAAGCTGGGGTACCCCAAAGTGAGCGCAGTGGGCTCTGATGAGGGCAAAGGACAGTGGAGTTCTCACCTTCCTCCCCTTGGAAGCTCTGCAAGGCTTAGCACAGCCTGACATCCACTAAGGTCCCCCAGCCCTTTTCAGACCCCGTCTCCCCGGTACCATCAAGTGAAGGCGATTTTGTTTTTGTACCCAAGTGCCAGGCTTGACATCTCTCCCTCCTAGAGTTCCACATTAGGTTTCCCTCTGTTCCAGTGGCCCGTTGACCTTCCCTCCGTACCTAACTCTCATCCAGGGTGTTAGCCATCCCTCCTAGCTGGGGGTCACCCTGTCAGCCTGGAAGGGATGTTAATGGAAGCAGCTGGTCCTCAGCCCCCTATTCCTGGAGATCCCAGAAGAGCCACTGTCTCTGTCCCTCACAGTCTGGGTCTGGCTGTGGTGCTCTGCCATCCCTGGCCCTTAGGCTCCATGCCCACCTTCACCCAGTGTCCCTTCCCTGCTCCCCTCCCCAGGGTTTCCACTGTCCCAGGTGCTGAATCCTTTGTATAAGATCTCCCATTTCTAGAGTTTTCCAGGGAGGCTGGTTCCAGCCCAGAGCATATCCCAGTGCAGGCCCCCAAGGCCAGAATGAAGGTTCCTAGAATGTCTAGAGTCATGTACTCACCAAGGTTTACAGAGAGCTTTGCCTACATGGTTTTCTACCCCTGGCCGGATGGCAGAGGCCTCTCCCCTGGAGTTAGCTCCAATGTGGGCTTTCAGGGCCATGGCTGTCTAGTCCTCCCTCCTAACGATTCTCCATTCTTCCTTTCCTCTCAAATCTATTCAAGAAACACGTTTTTCTGATGTGACTTACAGGGTGTCCAGGCTAGGTCCTGACCTCTCTCCTCCCCAACCTAGCCCCGGAGCCAAATGTCTACTTCTAGAGGGGAAACTGAGGAAGGAAAGGAAGGACACTATTGATAATAATGAGGAGGATAGCTCGCCTCGATGTGGCACCAGATGTATGTCACCTCCTCTGATCCTTACAATGACCCTGGGAGGGAAGTGCTATTATTATCCCCATTTCACAGATGAGGAAATTGAGGCAAACAGAGGTGAAAGGATTTGCCCAGGGTCACCCAGCTAGTGAGTCTAGATCCGAATTCAAGTCTTCCTAATTTCTGTGAGGGCCCCAGAGTCCCCAGAAGGCAGCGGGAAAGGAGCGCCCTCTGAGTTAGCTTGCCTGAGTTAGCACCCAGCCTGGGAAAACGGATGGAATTGGCCCCTTTAATCCAGAAAGATAGGTTCCTATAGATAGCATCTGTGTGGTGCTTTAAGGCTTGCTGAGAGCTTAATATAGGTTAACTCACATGATCTTCCCAACAGCTTTGTAAGGTAGATGCCAGTATCATCCCCATTTTATAGATGAGGAAACTGAGGCTGGTGGAGGGATTCACCTCGGGGCACATTGCAGGACTTGATCTCCTGTGCCACCTCGCATCTTCTGAGAATCACCCTAAGTTTAAGGAAAGGGACCCACCCCCTTTGGGTGACCCTTCATGTCCTTCTCTTCTGTTTGTTGTCTCTCCAGGAGAACTCTGATGCCTTCCTCTCAGCTGTGGACACGGACTGGAAGGTAGGTCCACCCAGAGCGGGGCTCTTAACATCTTTCTCATCCCAGCTTCCCGAGGTTGGTGGGGCAGCCTAGACTTCCCAAACAAAGCCTGGCAATGTCAAGGGGAGGGGAAGTAGCCGGACCCTGTCCACAGAGGAGGGCTACGGCCTTCCTGAGGACACCGCCCACTGTGGGCTTGGGGTTGAAGGGATGGGGAGGGGGGGGCTCCCAGCTAAGCTTCCCGGATTGGGAGGTAGTTCATCCTTTCTGGCCCTCTCCTCTGTAGGAGGAGTGGGGAAGATGCCCTTGTTGGCTTGCTAGGCCATTAGTCTTTCTCAGACAGGGAAGGGCAGGAGGAGGCAAGGAGAGAGGGGTGTGGATGCCTCTGGTGGAGGGGAGAGGGACCGCTCACTGAGAGGTGGGGCAGCCCTGCTGTCATCTGAATCAGCATTTTCCACCAATGAAAACCAGGCTGACTTTCAGAAATAGCTGCCGTTTCTATGGCAGCTGTTGTCTTGGCAACCCTGGCCTCCTTAATTTGATGACAGATTATCTGCTAACCCTGAAAAGGTTTAGGGGTTTTCCCCCCTCCTTCAAAATATGATTCTTCCCTCCTCCCTAGTCTTGTTCTCCACTGGACAGTGATGACCTCCAGTCAGGGGTACACCCATGAACCATCTCTGGGCCCCTGAACATTTGCTCTGCTCTTGCCCAGCCTCTGTCCATGAAGGAGGCCTGCAGTCTTCCTAGTGACCTAGTGACCTTCCCTGCTCCAGTGACCCTGCCCACCGTGGGCATGAGAGGTTCCCAGCTTGGGGTGCTCTGACCCTAACTGCCAGAGGAATCCTTAAATTAGAATGAGGCTCATCCTGGGATCTTCCATCCAAAAGATGCCAAGGGGAGAGAAACACCCAAATACCACCACCCCAAAGGGTTAAGCAAGTCCAGATTTGGATAAGGGAAAGGGGAGGGAGAGGAGGGAGCCATATACCTTGGCATTTTCTTCCCAGCCTTGTGGATTAGCACTGGCATGATTTCACACACCTAGGTCAGACCTGCAAGTCCTTGATTTGGCACTGAGCTTGTCCCAGGGATTTACAGTGGGGGTGTGGTCCCTAGGGGAGCGGGGACTGTCAGACACCTGTGCTCCTGGAGGACCGGTGAGCCCTGTAATCAAGATGACAAGCTATCTCAGGATTTGATGGCTTAAAAGATTACGGACCTCATCATGTGCTCATGATATATCAAGGCTGGTGGGGAGGGTGCAGATCCACAGACTCTTAGAACAGCATGAACCCCTTAGTTTACAGATCAGGAAACTGAGGCCCAGATAAAGAGGGACTTGGCCAAAATGACCCCAGAAGTAAGTGGGGCTCCATATAACATCTTCTGACCCCTAGCCCACCCCCCTGCCTCCCTTGTTCTGATCTTTTCAGCCCATTCTAAACAAACACAGATTGATTACAGGGCATCAGCAGCAAGGTTCAGACATTTCCTAGCTCTGTGACCTTGGGCTAGTCATTTAACCACTCCCTGCAAAATGGGGAAAATGTCAGCATCCGCTCCCTGAGCTGTTGGGAAGATGAAATGAGATAACATTTGTACGGTATTTTGCACACTTTAAGGCCAAGCCTAGACATGCATATATAAGTGTCACAGAGAGGGGTATGGGAAATCAGAGGAAAGGGAATGGACTGGGTAGGCATACTGAGGGGTTGGGTGTGGGGGGCTGCTATGTCACAGAGTAGAATGTTGGACCAGGAGTCAGGAAATCCTAACTGAATCCTGCCTCAGACACTTACTAGCTATGTGACCTTGGGGAAGTCACTTAACTTCTGTTTGCCCCAGTTTCCTCATCTAGAAAATGGGAATGATACTAGCACTTACCTCTCAGGGTTGATACCAGGATCAAATGAGATACTGTTTACTATGCTTTGCAAACCTTAAGCTGACATATAAACGTTTTTATAACCAAAGGGGAAATTGGAAATTAGATAATGTTAAAAAAAAACTAGTGGTAGCAACAAGAGAATGGGGTGGGCAGCAGGGGTGGGGAGAGGGGGAGACTTGGTCAGATATCAGGAAAAGATGGCACAGAGGCCGGATAGATAAGTAGCACTTGAAGGAGAGCACTGATGCTGTACTTAAGGCATGTGAGAGATGGTTCAGGTATATACTAGGAAAGTATGTCCTTGGTAAAAAGGAAAGGAAGACAGTGGCTTCTGAAGAAGGTTGGGTTAGTGAGGAATCAATGACCAGTCATTCAGCAGCCACGTGCCAGGCACTGGGTTGGGTGCCAGAGATACCAGTACAAAAGTGAGAAAGCCCCTGGCCTCGGGGGGCTTACATTCAGAAAAGGGACCGCCAAACTCTGGCCTCCCTCCCACCACCCCAGCTTGGAAGCTTGGGTCCCACGAAGGATGCATTTGGTACAAACACTGCTGATTCCACCAGCTAAGCACAGCCCACCTGCCTACAGGGCTCGGGTGTTTAAAAGGCTCTGGCTCTGAGCCCAACCTGGCATGAACATTCTGACTAAGAAGATGCATTATTGAAGCATTTGGAGAAAGATCCTTCCTGCCAGCTCAGCACTCTAAACCCCGTCATTCCTGATGCTCTCCTTCCCCATATGCCCTGACCACGTGTCTTCTCCAAACACCGAAAGCAGGATGAGAAAGGTTCTTAGTTTGAGGTCACCGTGGCCCAGAGGAGCCCCTGAGGCTTCGTGGGAGCATAGGAATGGTGTTTTCTAAAGCAATGAGTCTGGGGTGCCTGAAAGTCTTCCAGGTGGTCTAAAGGAAATGCAGACTAACTCATGATCAGTATTTTAATGCACCTTCCTATAGAGTTCAATCTGTCCTGAAATAACACGAAAGGAAACTTGGGTGGGGGAACCAGACACAAGAGTAGCTGGTTGCCTGGGAACTTTGTTCCCCAGAGACAAGGGGGAGCAAACAGTGCTTCTGAGAGCTGGTTCTGAGGACTTGAAGGGGTCTGGATTTTTTAAGGCTTATTACAGTGATGCAAACACCAGTTCAATGCTGTAGATTTCTAAGGTAGATGGATGGAATGAGTGTAGCAGTTCATCCTGGGATGCTTGAAGCTTAATTGGTGGATTCATGAGCTGCCATCTTGGAGGTGAAAAGGGCTTTTGGCTGTGCCCTTGAGGTCACAAGGAGCAAAGGGCCTGCTTTCTTGTGGTTCAACAGTAAGGTGACCAAGAGGGCCCTTTTCCATCACTGGTTGGAGAATTAGTTGGGGGGGTGGGGCAGTGCTCCTTCTAACACTAAGTTGAATCTACTATGTGAAAATCAATTATAGATTGAAGGGACCCCAGATGAGAAAACTGAGGCCTGGAGAGTTTTAAGTACTTGCCTAAGGAGCAGACTTTGGAGTTAATTCTCCATCTTTTGACTCCAAATCTAAGGCTCTTTTTCCAACCCTGAGGAAGACTTGTGTTTTGTCTTTCATTCTGAAAAAGGACCATGGCATCAGAGAAATGATGACATGACTTGCAGTTGACTTTGATTTGAGTGAGGGAGGTCTGTACAAGGTCACTAGCCTCACTTACTCCTCCAGAGCCATCTGGGTCCAGTGACCAGATACTCATCAGAACGACTGGAGATGGCTCTGGGGGAGACACACATACACATGCACACGCACACATGCACACACACATGCACACCAAAAGCAATTTTCTGACAGTCTGGGAGATAGAGATGGTAGTTGGTTTTCTGCCCCTGGAGCCACTAAAAGCTTGGGGCCATGTTCCCTGTTCTACCAAACTGTGGACTCCCTGTCCTCAGGGAGGAGGGATGCCATGGCCCAAAGACCTCCTCCCCAGCCTGCTCGATTATCTAGGGTCCAAGGGCCCGGACCTGGGCCAGTGTCAGAGGAGGGTAGGACAAGCATGAGGACACAGCTCTGACCCAGGGACCCGTCCAGAACAGGTGCCCTGCAGCCAGAGGAGCCCAGGGCACGCATGGGCTTTGGCAAGGTGAGTCATGTCAGCATGACGATGGAATGGCTCTTCACTTCCACCCAGTGACATCAAGCCAGACAGTGGGCTGATTCTGAGTCTTCTTCTGCATCTCTGACTGGGCTTTGTACGAATAACTCCTGACCGAAGGTAGAAAATGAGGGCTCAGCAATTAATCCATTCTGCCTTCTGAGCTCGAGTGCCTTTGGCCCATCGCCATGGTCCAGTTCAGAAAAGGGAGAACCAAAGCAGTGGGGGGTGGCCACGACCTCAGTGGCAGAGCTGGGCCAACGCTTCACCTTCCCCAGGAAAGACTCAGCATCCCCCAGCTCCTTCCACTGTCATAGAGACCAGGAGTCACAGATGACATGGCGCCCAGCAGCAAGAGCCCTGCCCTTCCGTGTCCAGCCTCCCCACTCTAGCCGGCCCTTGTCCCCTCGAGATTGGGGGCCTCTGGCCCAGAAACGAGGGTCTCCAGGGGGACCTGGAAGCCAATAACTAGTATCGCTTACCCAGCCTCAGGATTGAGGCCAAGGGGCCTCACCACCTCTCCTTTCTTCATCTCAGAGAGATCAGACGTGGTACTGAACCAAATGACCCAGCCCTAGGGACTGGGGGAGTGGAAGCACCAAACCGCCAGACCCTAAAGTCAGGAATTAATGAGGGATACTAGAGTGTCGTCCATCCCATCCCGCTTACCCCTGACTGGTGGCCACATTCTCTGAAATATCTTAAGTGCTGCCTTGTAGGGCTTTCAGCCCCTCGTGGGCATCTTTATGGTGTGTGGCAGAAAATCACTGGCCTGGAGACCAGGGGTCTGGGCTTCTAATTCTGGGTCTTCCTCTACCTAGGTGACTGTGGGGAGGTTACTTCTTTCTGGGCCTCAGTTTCCTAATCTTTTAAATGAGGGTAGGATGGTATAATGAGAAAAGCTGCCACATTGGGAGTCATAAAATCCGGGTTCTAATCCTACTTACTGTCTGTGTGATAATGGACAAGTCATCTGAGCCTCTATTTACTCATCTGTACCCCATGAAGAGGCAGGTGGGTGCTGCAGCAGATAGAGCCTGGAGTCAGGAAGACCCGAGTTCAAATACGACCTCAGACACTAGTTGTGTGACCCTGGGCAAGTCACTTCACCCTGTTTGCCTCAGTTTCCTCATTTGTAAAATGAGCTGGAGAAGGACATGGCAAACTGCTCCAGCATCTCTGCCAAGAAAACCCCAGATGGGGTCACCAAGAGTAGGACATGTCTGAAAAACGACCGAGCAATAAACAAAACCTCTATGAACATGATCTCTAAGGCCCCTCCCAGCTCTTCCCTCTTGAGGGGACCAGATCAGACAATCTCTAAGCTCCCTTCCAACCCTGGAGTGTGGACATGTCTGATCCTGACCTGCCAACTCAAAAGGAAATCATCTGAAGTCAAGAGTTTTTACCCTGGAGTCCGATGAGCCTCGAGATTTTAGCGTCAATCAAACATTTAGACCTAAAAACCAAAAATGTCATCAGCTGTGAGAATCTGGCAATGAGAAGAAGGTTTGCTAAGGAAATTAGCCTGGAAAGGAGCGCAGGGGTCATGCTTGGGCTGCCCTGGAGAAGTGCTTGTGTCGTGGGGCTGCCCTCTGGTCAGCCAGTCATCACCCATTTAGGCAGCACCTACTGTGTGCCTAACACCCACTGTGCTAAGCACCAGGGATACAGAGAAAGGGAAGAGACAGACCCTGTCCTCAAGGGGCTTACATTTTTATGGGGGAGACAATAAGCCAGCAACTGTACAAATAAACCACAGACAGGATAAATTGGAGAGAATCCACAGAGGGAAGACTAGCCCTGTGCCTGGAAGGTGATCACCTTAGGGCTAATCCAGCCTTGGGAGAGGTGCTATTATTATCCCTACTTTACAGATGAGGAAACTGAGGCTGGAGTGACTGACCCATGGTCACACAGCTAGTAACTGTCTGAGGCTGGATTCAATCTCAGGTCTTCCTGACTCCAAGCCTAGCTTTCTGTCTGCTCTGACACCTAAGCTGAGACCCAGCAGCTCTTGCCTGTATTTGATGGTGGCAGGCAGGGGGCAGGAAGTGGAAAGGCAGTATTTATCCTCCTGGTTCCGTGTTCATGGTTGTTTAGAGGAGCAGCAAACAGATTAAAGAGTGAGAGTGTTGGGTGTGCATGTGTGTGGTGTGCGGATGTCCCCAGTGCTGAGGGACATGATAAAGGGACCTTAAAGGTCTTCCAGTCCAACCCGTTCATCTTCCAGAGGAAGAAACTGAGGCCCAAAATGGGGACTCAGTCTGCCTGAGGCCATCAGGTGGTAAGATGCTCGGGCGAGATCCAAACCCAGGTCCTGGGCTCTGAGTCAGGCCTTTCCCAGATGCCTTGCCTTCCAGTTAGCTCTTCAAATTCCTGCTTTGCGCTCCTAGCATGACCTCAGAGGAAGCAGTGGTGGGAATGAGAACCAGATCTACAGCCAAATCCTTCCTAGCTTTGTGACCCTGAACGAGTCACCGAATCCCTGTCTGACTCAGTCTCCCCAACTATAAAATAGGGGTGATAATAGCACCTACCTCCTAGGTGTCATGGGGAAGATCCGATGCTTAGGCGCGGTGCCTGGCCCACAGTAGGTGTTTCATAAATGTTAACTCCCTTCCTTTCTCTACTCCAGGGGGATCTCCATCAGGAACCTTTCGCCATGGTCTAAACCGGGGCAGTCCCAGGTGTTATCACAACCTGCAACTTAGCATTTGTGTGGGGCTCCATTTTTAAAAGCTCCCTCCGTTCTGGAATCCCCTGGGGTTGCCCTGGGGGGATGAGGATATTTCGGCAGCCTGGGCTGCTAGAGCCAACATCTAGAATTCAGGCTGATTTGGCTCCCTGGCAGCAGGTGCTAAATAACAGCTGTCCTTGTTTCCAGGACCCCGCCAGTCGGCTTAGTTTCATTGTAGCGTGCCCATTTTACAAGTGGACAAACTGAGGCCTGACGTGGGAAAGTCTCCTGCCTAGGGTCACACAGCCAGGGTCCGAACTGGGGTCTCTCCGGAGTTCGGGTTGTTTCCTTTCTGCTATACTGCATTTCCGGCCTTGGTCCTGGGGAGCATGTCCTTGCAGGCTGGGGCATCCGAGCAGCCTCAGATCTAGGTTGGGGTGGGGCAGGCGTAGCAGAGTTTTCTGTAAGTGTTGGTCAGGTGGGCGTGGGTGCCGGGGGCAGCCTGCGCTTTGGGGAAACCCTGACCTCTCAGATCCAGGAGGCGGCAGGGGGAGGAAAAGAGGCCGGGGAGGGAGAAAGTGGACCCTGCAGTTCTTCCTTCTACCTGGCACCTGTCTGTTGTGCCAACCCTTCCTAGTTCAGAAAAGCAGAAGACAGGAAAGGGTCTGGATTCTCCCCAAAGTTGAGCAAGCAGCCTGCGCGCCCCACCCCAGCTGCCCCTGCTCAACACCATGCCCTTCTGAAATGGCGGGGGGGGGGGGGGGAGCCTTAGGCGCCTCGGAACTGAGTCCTGGTGGCTGGCCGCTGGGAGATCTGCATTCCCTGCGGGAGGAGCCGTCCAGACGTCAGCAGACGCACTTGGGTGGATGGCTACCGCCGAGCTTGTCTGCAGCCCGGAATGGGAAGAGGAGATTGGCAGCTGAGAACCTGGGAGCCAATGCTGCAGAGCAGTCAGGTGGAGGGGAGGGCGGCGCCTCTCCAGGGATGAGCACTGGCCAGGGCTGGGCCTCTTCTCTCCTCCCCTTCCTCCCTCCGCATCTGCCTCTTCACCCTGCTCCCGGTCCCTTCCCTCTCTCCCCTGCACATATTAAATCCCCCTCGTGCTTCAGCATCCCCTCACCTAGCCCTTGGGTGTCTAGGAATCATCCTTAATGCTCTTAAGCGATTAATTGGGCGTCTTCAGGGCTCCTCACCCCACCCTCCCCAAGACCCCTGGGTCTCCTGATAGAAGAGAAAAGAGGGTGAGAACCAGAGCCAGAGATTGACCCAGCACCACCCATCCCAGATGCACCGAATGGCAGGGCTGGAAAGTGCCCCAGAAATCTCCATCTCCGGGTCCTTAGCCTTGTCTGGGTCACGGACCCCTTAGATTGGTGAAGCCCATGTAGGCTGCTTCTGCTCAGAATCATGCTTTTAAATGCATAAAGTAAAAGGCAGGGGAGTACAAAGGAAGTCGATTCTTTTGAATTATATGATCAAAATGTTTCTTTTAAAGAAGTTCACGGCTGCCAGGTAAAAAAAACCCATATCTTGTCCAACCTCCTTATTTTACAGGTCAATAAGCATCTATTAATAGAAATTCCTACATGCCAGGCACCGCTGTAAAGGCTAGAGATAGAAAGAAAGGAAAAAGGGCCGTCCCTGCCCTCTAACGACCTCGTGTTCTAATAGGGAGACAGCATGTGAATAACCATGTGTGTGTACAAGAGACAGACAGCGTAAATGGAACAAAAAAGGAAACTGAGTCACAGAAACCAGGAGTCTTACAGCCACATTGTGAGCCGGATTCCCAGACTTGCTGCCTATCTAAGGAAAGCCCAGATCCCTGGAAAATGAGCTCAGGGGGCTAAAAGCTAGAGTCCATCTAATCTAACCCTCTCCCCCCATTTTATAGATGAGAAAACTGAGGCCACACAGGTGATGGAGGATGGAGCCCCATATCCTTTTGTTTAAAATCTGTCCTCTTCTTCAGGACCCGCTTTTCCAGGAAACCTTCCTTGATCTCCCCCTTCCCTCCTTTGAGCCCTCAGGGGGTGACTGTTCTAGTTGAAAGTTCCTCCCTCTTATTCTAGGTTTCCTCTCTGTGATCTGTCAAGAAGGCCAAAGGAGAAAGGGCGATTGTTTTCTTCTCCCCTGCCCCATTCTTGGAATTGCCAGATCCTTTCCTTGAGCCTGGGCCTCCTTCACCCACCTTGTGCCAGAACAGGGACAGAGGGAGGTTTCCAGTTGTCTCGGCCTTTCATTTGGAATGGCAAGAATGCCTATGCCCAGAGTTGGGGGCTGAGAGAGGCAGCTGCAGCAGCAGCCACACCAGCCGTGCCCAGCCTGTGGCCAGTAGAACAGCCTTCTCTCCCCCCCCCCCCCCATCTCCGTTCCAGTTTCTGATAAATTCGGGAAGACTGCCGATCCTGCCCCCTCCCAAGTGGGAGCCTGAGATACAGGTGTGGCCGCGCCCTTTCTGTGGTCCCTGCCTCACACGGAGATGGAGACTTTGAAATCCTCCCTCTTTTCAGGAAGCCTTCCTGGTCCTTCTCTCTTCACACCTCTCTGTTTGACCCTCTCTGATGATCTGTCTCATCATCACTGAGGCACAGATCGTCTCCTTCCCACCATGGAGGTTCCTTACAGCAGCAGGGGCTCCTGTAAGAGAGATATACCTCATCTTTGTCCCCTCAGTTTATCGCAGACGTCTTTCTATGTAGTCTGCGCTTAGTAATCGTTTGGAGAATTTGAGGTGATTCCGGGGTGGCCTTTCTGATGCAGAGACGCCCATCTCGTGGGGTCTGCAGGATACTCCAGTTTCTGGGGAGGCAGAAGCCGGCCAGCTCTGAGGCTGCCTTGGGCACGGGAGGGAGTTAGCCCTTGGTCCAGACGGACTTATTATTCAAGGCCTCAGATGCAGAGCGGCTCTCCTCTGCTGCCCTGTGGGCATTGGACTGGCTCTCTCTAGGCGCCCTGGCTTGCCTGCGCTGCTTTCTACGTGCGATATGTCTGTGTCTGGTGAATAGAGAATCAGTGAGCACATGTATGTCTGTTTGCGTCGATGCCCTGGGGATGGCTGAGTGGGTTCATATGTGTTGTGGGAGGAAGAAAGATGGAGGAGGAAGAAAACATCAGTAATGATTATGGTGTTTTTTGCCTTTTTATTTTTTTTAACGAAAAGGAAAAAAAAAAAAA
>NW_027185786.1:3399547-3418462 GCF_028583685.1 Petaurus breviceps papuanus
GGGGGGGGGGAATTGGGGGGAGGTGCGCTGCTATTCTCTTTGCGCATTACTCTGCCGTGGCGTCTGTGCCCCTTCCCCCCAAGCCCTTCAAGCAGGGGCTGCAGACACTGCAATGGGCAGGAAAGCCCAGCCCTCTCCGTTTTGCTGTAAGAAGCTGCTCCTTCTGCCATGGTGGGGAGGGGGTTGGAGGGGTGCATCTACACAACCACGTGCATTGTCTGGAGGTGAAACTAGAGGGCATGGGACACAGGCATGGACAGTGAGCCTCCTGACATCCCAGGGCAGGTGACTGGCAAATTGTGACTGATGTGTGTGTGTGTGTGTGTGTGTGTGTGTGAGTGAAGGGCACCAGGCTAGGTGTCCTCCACCACCTTTGTCCTCTGGCCAGGAACAAGGGCTCTCTGCCCCCTCTTCAGGACTTGGGGTCTTGGGAGCAGAGGGGTTGAGGGGTTGGTGGGTATATGAGGCAGAGGGTGGTGTAATGGGGCCCGCAGAAAGCAGGAACAGGCACATCTCCTTTTGCCATGAAGCATCCAGAGGACAAGGGCAGAGAAGGACATAGAACACCTTCATCCCTGGGTGGAAAGTCTGGAATCTCCCGGTTTGGCATGTGCTAAACCTGGCCGCATTCTGTGGGCACATCACTGGGGGGGGATTTTGCTCCCCTTTCCCCCCACAGCCTTTGAGAGTGGGCTTCTAATACTCCCTGCCCAGGCCTCATCAGTCCTCTACGGCCTGTAGGGGAGACATCGGATGTGTCAAGAGACAGGTGTCTGTGCCAGCCGCAGAGATGCTTCCTCCCTGTCTGCAGCTGGGTGGGGTTGGCTTGAATTATTCATGGGAATGGCTCTGACCTCACCTCTCCTCCCATCTGTCCCCCTTAGGCCTGGTTGGCCTGGCTGGATAAATCACATGTGTCTTCTCCCACCTCTGCCTCATCCCTTAGGGATGTGAAGAGCACACAATGTGTCTGTCCTCCAGAATGCTCACTCAGAGAGTGGTGGACTCATTGACAGAGCTGGGGAGGCTAGGCCACATCTCAAGGTCAAGAGCCAAAGGAGAGGAGAGGAGAGACAGGCCAGTTGGGAAGGCAAGGGGAGGGACCTTCGCCACCCTCCCTCCTCCCCCAGACTCTAGACGGGAATTCCAGAGCCTGGCAGGGGCTGTCAAAGAGCCTGGGGGAGATGTCACGCCCACCCTAGCTGCAGTGCCGAAGGAACACAACAGAATCATTTGCCCGCCAGGAGGAGGACAGGCAGTCACTGGGGACCGAGGCAAGGCTCTGACATCACCAGGAGCCAATGGGAAGAGCCCAGCCAGCCAGAGCCTGTGTGGGCAGCTGCTGGGGCAGTGCTGTCATTGTTTCTATCTGCCTGGTGGATGCCAAGCCACCTCCACTCCTAGCAAAGGGAGAGTGCTCTGCCCCCTGAGTGTCCGTTGGCCCTGGGCAGACTGTAGCTAAGGAGCCTTCTGACTACTTGGCAGGGAGAGCCTGAAGGCACTCCCAGGCAAGTACGAGGTGGCTGGACCATTCATGGCCAAGAATGAGTAAGCCCAGTTAAGTCATCATCAGGAGCCTTGATGTGGAGGTAGATGAAACCTCAGAGGTCATTGGGCCCAACCCCTTCCTTTGATCAACGAGAAGGGATTTACCTAAGACCACACACCTAGGAGCAGGGTGGGATTTGAACTCGAGGCTTTCTACTGGGCCAGGTTGCCATGTTCCACTCTACTGTCCTCTTTCTTCCTCCGGTCCAGGGGCTCTTAACTTTGTGTCAAGGTGGCACTCTGGTCAGAACCATGTTCTTCAAGGCATAAAGGATTGCAAAGGACACCAGTTGTGTGGAATAGAGAAATGTTTTCTCCATCCGAGCTCAGGGGTGCACTTTAAGCCAAATACCAGGGGCAGTGAGGGACCCCAGTGAAGAGGGGAGGCTGGGGGGAGCCTAGAGTCAGCGTTCTGGTCACTGTGAATAAGATGGTGGCTTGTGCCCCTGCTCTCCTCCAGGTTGTGGCCTAGATGGGACCCCCAGTGTCTGTGAGAGGAGAGAAGTAGGCCCTAACGCTCTGAGACCTGAGGGACAACATTCCTGAGTTGTACAAAATGACCTCTGGTGGGCCTTCTAATTGAGATTCGGTCCTTCTGCTCTGAGTCAGAAGAGGGCCATAACCCCATCCTGTGCTGCCATCTTGGGAAGGAAAGAGGAGGCAGAGAAGCCAAGGGGCAAAGAGAGAAACTGACACAGCCAGCCAAGGTCATTGAGGTGGGCTTCTGGTTAAATGGGGTCAGCTGTTGTATGGCTCCATAGGAAAGGTCTCCCCAGCCCTCAGTGCCCTAATACAGGTCCTGCTCCCTTGTGGGACAGTAGTGTTCCAACCTCAGGCAACTCCTTGGAGGCAGTCTAGACAGGATGCCCTGGGGACAAGGTTAGTGCTAAAGAATCAGTCAGTGTCAAGAGAGATGCCTTGGAAGAGTGGAAAAATAGTAGCTAAGATTCACATCTTTTGGAGGTTAGAGGCAGGGGTAAGGTCTTTGGAAGAGCCTGGGGAGGAGGGGAAGACAGCAGCAGCTATGGAGGTGACAGGACCAGGGAGTCGGGCTGGACTGGACGGAGGGAGTGATTGATGATCTTAGGCAGGGTCCAGCCTCCTTGATTCCTCTCCCATGTGACAAGGAAGGTTGGCAAAACCCTCATCTGATACTCTGCCCTCCTTGTTCTCCCATGAATGCCTGGTGCTCATGATTTGAAAGTGAAGGGTCTGGATTTGACCCCTGATTCTGCCCCTCATGAGTTGTGTGACTTTGGAAAAGTCACCTGCCCTTTCTGAGCCTGGGCTTTCTCATCTAAGATGAGGAGTTTGGGACACATAGACTCTGTACCCCCTTCAGATGGAGGAAAGCACTTAGGAAACCTTCGAGTCCTACAAAATGTGCCCTCTTAGCATTGCCCCATGGGCAGTGTTGGGAAAGGAAATATGAGGCTTCCTCTTTGGTAAAGTCCCACCAGGTCCTGCCCTGCTCCTAGCAGCTTTGTTCTCTCACAGGCTGGGACCTCCAACGGCATCATAGAACAGTCTTGGTTTGTGAGTCAGAAAGGTCTCCTGGGCAGAGAGCCGGAGCGACTTAGTCCTGCCCATCCTCGTGCCCCGGGCACCTGCCCTGCTAGCCTGTGCCCCAGACCTGGCTCTTCCTCCCCCCAGGCTCAAAGCCTGGCAACCCGGACACCTGGGTCCAGCATGCTTCCAGCCCCTGTTTCTTCCTCTATGAAATGAGAAACATGGCAGAGTGGAGAGAAGCCTGGAATGGAGCTAGGGGACCTAGCTGTGTGGCCCTGGGCAAGATCTGGCCCTCTCTGGGTTACAGCTCCATCATCTGCTGAATAAGTGGGCTGGGCTGGATGGTTCTAACACCTGAGCCCCCCAAACCCTGCAGACCAGGGAGCAAGCAGGAGGGAGCAGGGGAAGGATGGGGGATGCAGTGACTCAGGCAGATGGCCTCATTGACACTTCCCTGCGGTGTCATCTGTCTGCAAGCCTTGTATCGGCCCCAGGGGAAGGCGCTCTGGGGTTGCTGCTCTGGCCTGTTTTCTTCCTGGGTGCCCTGGTGCGGCAGCTGCAGCCTGACGTGCTCTCATTGACGTCACTGCCCAAGCTGGAGCCTCAGCTACCGTCGCTGCTATGGCTGTTGTTCCCATGGATCAATCTGGGGTCTGGGCCTAGAACATTGACACCTTCCACACCTGGAAGGAGGGACCACGAAAGGAACTTAATAAATGTTTCTAAATGGCAGTGAGGGGGAGGAACCTTTCTGGAGGAGGAAGGTGGCTTTGGGAATTAAGCCTTGAAGAATACTTTGACAATCAGATATAGGGGAGGAGCCATATAGGGATCTGTACAGGGAGCGCCCATTGTAGTACGAGTTGGGGGAAATTATGAGTGGTCCCATTTGGTCGGAGGATAGATATGTGAAAGAAGATAGCAGATAATGAAAGTCAGGTGGGAGCATTGTGGACAGTGTTGAGTATCAGTATAAATAAATTGCTTGTGCCATGGACTCCCTTGGGTAGTCAGTCTGGCAAAGCCCAGGGACCCCTTCTCGAATTGTGTATTTAAATGCACAAAATCAAATAATTGGGATTAGAAAGAAGACCAATTGTATTAAGACACAGCTATCAAAACATTTTTTTTTAACCAAGTTTACAGTCCCCAGGTTCAAGCTCTTGGTCTAAGAAGTATGGTCTTTATTTGGTAGGCGATTAAGAGACGGTGAAGATTTTTGAACGGGAAAGTAGTTTGATGTGAGTAAAACTTCAGGAAGACCAGCCCAATGCTTACTGGGGGACAGATTGGAGGGCAAGAGACAAAAATCAGGGAAGCCAGTTTGTAAGCTGGGTGATGAGGGCTTGGCTTATATCTATGGCAATGAGAATGGAAAGAAAGGAGTGGAGAGGAAATGAAGTATGAAGACACTCCCCAGGATGGGCAAGGGTACAGGGGAGGAGGAAATGGCCCAGCCATGAGTGTGATCACAGCTGAGGCAAAAGGGTCTTTTCCTTCCAAACTCGATCTCTGTGCTCCTTGCATTTTGCTGCTCCTGGAACAGCCTTGGTCTGGCCAGCTTCCCTGAGTTTATGGCTCATTTGCCTTCTGGGTCCCCAAAGACTGCTGCTCCAACAGGGTTTGACATGATTTGGATGAGGAATGGAAAATCTCGCTGGGCATTCTGATGGATGGCCAGAGAGACAGTGTTTTCTTCCATGACTGCAAGCTGTGGTCTGGAATAGTCTGGTCTGCTTAGGGCCATGCTTACACCTCTAGTTGGGGCAGGGAATTATACATAAGTAAAATAGATGAATTTGATTAAATTTCTTAATAGGGAAGGGAATAAGTATTTTTATAGCAACTATTATGTTCCAGGTACTGTGCTGACCACTCGTACAAATAGTATATCATTTGATCCTCATGACAGAATTGGGTGCTATTATTATCCCCATTTTCCAACTGGGAAACTGAGGTAAACATATGTTAGGTGGCTTACCCAGAAGCACACAGTAAGTGTCTGAGTCTGAATTTAAACTCTAGTCTTGATTTCAGGCCAGGCTGGATCACCTAACTGCCTCAAAGTTTTTATGCAACAAAAAACAATGCATCTGGCATAAAAAGGAGAGAAAAATATTGGAGGGGGGAGGTTTTCCATAACTATTTCTGATAAAATTCTAAAATCTGTGGCTATAAGGAACTGGTGCAGATTTATGAGAGTCAGATACATTCCCCAGCAGAAGAATGGTCAAAAGTCATGAGCAGGCAGTTTTCGAAAAAAAAAAAAAGAAGCACAAATTGTCAGTAACTACTCTTAAAAATCAGAGAAATAGAAAATAACAACTCTGAGATACCCCCCCCCCTCTGCCCACTGAACTCTTGAATTCAGTTTAAAATTCTAAGATTCTGTGCTGGCTATGAAGACACAAGCAGTGCCGACAGGCTGCAAATTGGTACAAATCTGAAAGCAATCTAGCATCCAGCAGGGAGAGTTAGGGAGCTGTTGGTGCCCTTTGACCCAGTGATCCTATCCCCAAGATGGTTCCCTGAGGATAACATTGAAAGCAACAATATAACAAGAGCAAAGATCTATATCTGTGTATGATTATAAAGACTGGTGTACATGTACACACATGTACGTATAGATATAAACATATTATATATACTTATATATAATAAATACATATGTATAGATATGAATATATATTAATAAATAATGTTTTAAAATTTGTGAGGAAGTTGGTTTGGGTTAATAAATAGTTTCTTATTCACCTAATTTTAAGAAGTTAAGTTTAGAAAAAATTATAAAGACTTGAGGAACAGGGTTAGGGTTAGTTGTTTGGATACAGTATGATGCTTGGATGAATGGTAACTGTCTCCTTATTTTCTAGGAACATGACATAGAGACCCCCTATGGCCTTCTCCATGTGGTGATTCGGGGCTCTCCCAAGGGAAACCGCCCTGCCATCCTCACCTACCATGATGTGGGGCTCAACCGTAAGTACAACCTCTCTTCTGCCCCTATGGTGAAAGTCTCTGACTTTGATTCACTTTCATCTCTCTCCTGTGCCTCCGTTTCCTTACCTGAAAATAAGAAGGTTGGGCCAGATAATCTCAGAGTTCTTTCCCAGCTTTAAAATTGGTTGGAGTTCAGTTCAATGCCAGATTAGGGAAACAAAACTAGGAAGGGACATCTACAATGTTCCCTTTCACCTTCATAACAACTCTGGAAGTTGGTGGTTGAGCTTGAATATATCACATTCTGAAGGACATTGGGCTTCTTTTGTTTCCCAAAAATTAATTAAAACTTATTATAATCCCTGACATTTATATAGTGCTTTCAGGTTTGCAAAGCACTTTTCACCCATGACCTTATTTAAGCCTCACATTGACCCTTTGAGGCAGGGTACTACAGAAATTCTTCTCCCCATTTGAACAGATGAAGGAACTGAGGTGAGAGGTAAGTGACTTGTCCAGTCTCACAGCTAGTGCTAAAAGTAGCAGATCTCTCAGTGGCTGCAGCTCTACAGTGCTCTCCCCACAATGCTACCTTGTTATCAAAATGCTGCCAGAATCTCAGAGTTGGAGGGACCTCCCATCTCCCACCTCTCGCCTTCCTTGGGCTGACTCAGACCTGCACAAGACTTCCCCACACACACATCTATAAAAAGTGCCCTTTTGAAGTTTCAAGACAGTAAGCATGGCAGGGCAGAGCGGAGGGGCGGAGAGGACCTCCTTTCTCTTGGTTCTGTGTCAATTAACACAAATCTTCCAACTGGGTTCTTTCTTAATAAGGCATCTTTACTGAAGATCAACTCACAATTCCCGAGCCATTTCCTCATTCTCCTCTGTGTTTTCCCTACTGGTCACTCCAGTTTTTCCTTCTCTACTCGCTAGTGTTCTTTCTTCCTCATCTTCGCAGACTCTTCAATAGCCCATCCTCTCTCCTTCCTCACCCCATCCCCCAACTCATGCTGAGCGCTTTTCCCAAACTTTGGACCTCTCTGGGTCCTATTCCTTGCCTCTGGATGCCTTGGTAAAGGAGTCTGCCTTCTCACTGAGGCAGATAAGTGGTTCAGTGGATAGTGCTGGACTTTAGAAAGACCTGAATTCTAATCTAGCCTCAGAAAAATACTAGCTGTGTGATCTTGGACAAGTCACTTAACTGTTTAACTCAGTTCCTCATCTGCAAAATGAGCTGGAGAAGGAAATGGCAAACCACTCCAGTATCTCTGCCAAGAAAATCCCAAACGGGGTCACGGAGAGTTGGACTGAAATAACTGAACGATAACATAAAATGCTAGTAGTTCTTATTATTTTTATTATTCATTTCCTTGCATTCAAAGTTTAGACCAGCACAGAATTATTGGGGTTAAAGCCTGAGGAGGGGGCAGTATTTAGAGGCAGTAAAGAAGTATAGAGAACAGTCAGAGGAGACAAGAGAAAGTGGAGAGGGACCAGGAGTGAGGAGGAGGGGAGGTCTGCCCTGTCCAAGAGTGGCACCAGCTGCCTTGGGAGGGAGTTTGCTCCCCTCCACTTGAGGTCTTCAAGGGAAGGCTGGGGGACCACTTGTTGAATTGGGCTGTTATTCAGGTGTCAGTTGGTTGGACTAACTGACCCCCTGAGGTCATTTCCAACTCTTAGAGTCAGAGACCCTGGGTTCAAATCCCAGCTCTGACACACTGCTGGTGGGGCCTTGGACCTCTGTTTCTTCATCTGTAAAAAAAAAAATGAGGTTAGCCCCAGACTCCTTATGTCCATTTCAGCTCCAAACCTTTGGTCCTGGTGGATTTGGCAGGTAAAGTCAGGGAGGAGGAAGGAGGAAGGGGAAGGTGAAAACTGGGCCAGAATTCTAGTGCCAGGGCCTGCTGGGCTAGGACGGCTCCAGCCATGACCCTGGCACTTAACACAGTGCCTGGCATGTGATAAATGTTTATTGAATTGAAGGGGCAGGGAGGGAGCCTTAGTAGCCTCCTAGACCCCCCCGCCCCGACTTTGTCCCACCAAGAGCTCACCTGCTTCTTTCCAGACAAGCTCTGCTTCAATGCTTTCTTCAACTTTGAAGACATGCAGGAGATTACCAAGCACTTTGTGGTGTGCCATGTGGATGCACCCGGGCAGCAGGCAGGGGCCTCACAGTTCCCTCAGGGGTATGTACTTCTCTTGTCTGCCCCACCCACCTCCCCATCCGCCTGCTCCAAGCAGTGGGATGGGGGCTGCCGCTGGGCCATCACCCTTGGGCCCCCCTGCCATATGCTGCCTAGACAGACACCTGGAAGTGGTTGGGTTAGAAATCTCAAATCAGTGTAGAGATCTCCTCACCCCTCCAGGTTCCCCAGGGGCCAGAGCACTATCCCCCTCCTCCTCCTCCTTCTCCTCCTCTTCTCCCTCTTCTTCCTCCCTCTCCTTCTCCCCATCCTCCCTCCTCCCTCTTCCTCCCAATGGGTATAAGAAGTATGACCTCCACCACCAACCTGAGGAGTGGGGAGGGGGTGGGGAGGCCCACCCTGCCTAGCCAGGTCCCACCCTCTGTCTCCAGCTCCCTCCACACTCCCCCCACTGATGCCTGCTCCTTGATGTGTGGTCCCCAGGTATCAGTTTCCCTCGATGGAACAGCTTGCTGCTATGGTCCCCAGCGTGATCCAACACTTTGGGTGAGTTCCTCAGTCCCAGACATCTGTTGTTGCCTTGTACCCTGGGGGGTGCAGGGGTGGCTGGTGCAGGGGGAAGGTTCCAGTTGCAGGTGGCCCTGCCTTTCTCTTGAGCCATGCAGGGCAGGCTGTGACCTGATGGATGGGGGGCCCCGAGTCCCACAGGTTCTATGGAAGTAATCCCCAGTCTCTTCTGGGCATTTACCGCCATGGTCTCCCTCAGGTTCAAGTATGTGATTGGCATTGGGGTTGGAGCTGGAGCCTATGTCCTGGCCAAGTTTGCGGTGAGTACCTGTAGTCCTTGGGAAGGAGTGGGCGGGAGCAGAACCTCCTGGCTGCCCTCCCCTCCCAGAGTGATGCAGTACTTTGCCCTCCCTTTGCTTCTGGCACCCCCTGCTCCTCCTGCCGCCTTCCTCTTCACACTCATCACACCTCCTGGTAACACTGCCCTTTTCACATCCGTCATCTCTCCTCACCTTCACAACAACCTAGTGTACTGGGAGAGAGATTTTTACCCCACTTTACAAATGGGGAAACTGAGGTCTAGAGAGGTCAGTCACAGCCCTGCAATGGCAAGATCCAAGAGGGAATTTGGATCTCCTGACTGTGGTCCCTCCACAGTAAATACTGACTGGGAACAGACAGGAACTGGGCATGCCCTGGAATTCACCCCCTTGTATCCCAAGCTGCCCCTTCCTGGAGGGGCCCCCTAACCACCACCACCCCCATACTTCCCTTTCTCATCTGCAGCTGATCTTCCCTGACCTTGTTGAGGGTCTGGTGCTCATGAACATTGACCCCAATGGCAAAGGATGGATTGACTGGGCAGCTACCAAGGTGAGAAGTGGGGTTGGGACGATGGAGGAGGAGTAGGGCAAAGGGCAAGGCAGGCGTCATCCTCTCCCTTGACCACTCACTCCTGGCGATCTCTCTTTGCTTTCAGCTCTCAGGCTTGACAAGTACTTTACCTGACACAGTTCTTTCTCACCTGTTCAGCCAGGTAAGGGAAAGGTCTAACATCCTCTTGTTCTCCTTGGGCCTGGGAGCAGGGATTTGTAGGGATTTGGGGAAACTCCAGGGCCTGTGGGGATCTGGGGATCTGAAAATCTCAGCCACACCTCTGGGAACAGGGCCTGATCTGGCACCCAACCATCCTCAAAGGGAAGGGAAGGAGGAAGGAAGGAAAGAAAAGAAACAAGCATTTATTGAGCGCCTACTGTGTGCCAGGCACTTTACTAATTAGGATCTGGCTTGATCCTCACAACAACCCTGGGAGGTAGGTCCTCTTATTATCCCCATTTTACAGAGGAGGAAACTGAGGCAGACAGAGGTTAAGTGACTTACCCAGAGTCTCACAGCTAGTGTCTGACGCTGGATTTAACTCAGGCTTCCAGACTCCAGGCCCAACACTCTAGCCCCCCACTGATTGACAGGTGTGTTGCTAGGTGTGAGCCAGGACCCCAAGTCTTAGCCTCAGGTCTTTCTGAGGCCAAATTCCACCTCCCTTCTCACCCACCACTCCTCCAGCAGCCTCACTGAGACCTGCCTGAAGTTTCCACGTCACCCGAGAGAATGTTATGGCACATTCTGCTCTGAGTCAAACCATGAAAGCACCGACTGTATGCCCGGTCCTTGCTAAGGGCTGGGGATACCCAGATAAAAATGACAGAAAGCCAACCACCCAATCTGAGGAACTCATAGCCTGATGGGGAAGACAGCCCTGTACAAAGAAGATAAATACAGGCTGGACTGGAGACAGCCTCCGAGGGAAGGAGCAGAAGGAGGCACGTTAGTGAGCCTTAGAGGAGAAATCCCAGAAGCACCTCCAAGTGGGAATGTAGAGGGAATGAGACTTGAAGCACCAGGTCCAGCTCAGTGGGCGCCGAGCCCTTTGCCCGACTTCTGCTCTGGGGCCCTTGGAGTCCTTTACTCGGCTGTGCTGCCTGGATGGGGCAGGGAGAGGGGCAGGGGAAGCTTGGACAGACCTCAGAGCGTGTGGAGAGTTCTCAAGGCTCCTCACTTCTCTGAGATCTCTTTCCTGATCCTCCATCCCATCCCTGAACTAAGCCACCTTTCTTGGAACCCAGAAACATCCAGGAGGCAGTCAGCAGAGGGCCAGAGCTTTATTTTTTCTTTAAAAACAATTTCTATGGGTTAGTGTTTTCTAAACACCAATAACACACACACATATACAAACAGCTCTGAAAGCCAGGGCTAGAACTGTCCATCGGGGGACCTTGAGGCCTCTCTAGTCTCCCCCCAGTCACTCTTGTCCTTTTCTTGGGGGGCCTAGGAGGAGCTGGTGAACAACACAGAGTTGGTACAAAGCTATCGGCAGCAGATCAGCAACACCGTGAATCAGTTTAACCTTCAGCTCTTCTGGAACATGTACAACAGGTGTGATCAGACTGGGACTGAGGCTGCATGTGGGGCTTCTTCTGCCCATCACCCTTCCCCAGCCCAGCCCTTTCCTCAGCTCCTGCCCCATCCATCCTTCCCTGCCCTTATTCCCATGCTTGTCCTGTGCTCCCATCCACACCCCTACTCTTGTGCTCTTCCTCATCCACCTGAGCTCTGTTTGTGACTCTTCAGCCTCAGAAAGAGCTGGAGTTGGTACAGCTTGGCCATGTGGCAGATCCTACCCCACCAGGGCTGCTGCTGGGCTCTCAGGCCATTCTACCCCCAGACAACTTGGAGTCAGGGCAGGAGCCTCCCTGGAATCAGGTCTCATCTAAGGACAGAACAGAGCTGGGGTAGACAGGTAGAGTGCTTACCTTGCCATGGGCTAGCCCTACTTCTTAGTGTAGAACTTGGCTTCCCCTGCTCTGCCTTGACCTACTTAGACACACTAAGCTAAGGGGTAAATATCAGCTTGACTGTGTCACCTGGCTGGGTGCAGGAATGCTGGCCCAATGTGTTGTGATGTATTGATGGGTTTCTTCTGAGATTTCCATGGCTCAGTTGAAAGCTGTCTAAAACGTGGCTAGCCCCAATCGTCTGCTTCTGTTTCACTTCCATAAGAAGCAGTGAAATTTAATGGAAAGAGTACTGGGGCCATTTTGTAGGATAAGTCACTTTCCTTTTCTGTGAAATGGTGGTGGCCGACTAGATGAACTTGGAAGCAAGATGTTGGGCAATATGGAGGCTAGTCATTATCACAGCTTGGTGCATTTGAAGCTGGCTAAATGTTAGCACCCAAGGAATAGCCATAATTTAATGGCTCAATGTCAGCTTGAGAAGAGGGGTCTCTGGGGGAATACTCTAGAAATCTTCTGTTGGCCCTGCCTTATTGACATTTTCTAGCTAGCTACCATGCTTATCAAATGTTTTAGGTTATAGGCAAAATGCTAGTGGAGATAGCAAATATGTTGATAGTAGTCTGAGGCCACAAAGAGCTAGAAAAGCTAGAATGGCAGGCTGAGCCTAAGATGAAATTTAATAGTATCAAATGCAAAGTCTTACACTTTGGTTCAAGAAATCAACTTCACAAGTATGGGAAAAGACGTGGGGGTGTTGGTGGCCTGCAAAGCTCAACACAATTCAACAGTGTGCACCCCCAAAAGCTAGAACTATCTTTGGCCATGTCAAGAGAAGTGTGATGCTGAGGTCTAGGGCAGTGAAGGACCCATAGTATTCTGCCCTCGTTGACTGCAGATGGAATGTTGTGTCCAATTCCCACCACCACATTTTAAGATGGATGTCAATAGAAGCAGGGGTTGTCTGGAAGGTTCAAGCAGTATGGCCAAGGGTATTAAGACTGTGTTCTGTGAGCTTTGATTGAAGGAACTGGTTAATGGCTAGAAGCCTGGAGAAGAGGCCATTATCAAGGATGCAAAGAGCTGATGTGGGGGGACTGGACTTGTTAATTGCCCAGAGTGTAGAAGCAGGAGCAATGGGTAGAAATGGAAAAGGAGTGAATTTAAGCTTAGGACAAAATTTGCTAAAAACTGGAGTTATCTAAAAGCAGAACGAACGACCTTGGGAATTGGTTGCTTGGTTGTCCCTGGGAGGTCTTTACTCAGAAGAACCTACTTGTTAGGTGTGTTCTTAGGGAGGAGAATCTTTTTCAAGGGGCACCAGGTATAGCCCTTGAGGTCCCTTTGAACTCTTCTAGCTCTAAACTATAGGACTGTGACCTCTCCCCAAACCAAAGCCATGGGGATGGCAGAAGTTCAGTCCTGGGGTAGCCTCAGCATGGTCTGCATATGGCCTTGGGAACATCCCTTTCACCCTCTTCTTCCACTCATTCTCCCCTTGCCTAGCCGCAGAGATCTGGACATAAATCGGCCTGGGACAGTCCCCAACGCCAAGACCCTTCGGTGAGTGGCCCTGCATCTGCTCTTTGTGCCCAGTCCCAGCCCCTACCTGGTCCTCGAAAGCCTCCTAATACTCTTTTCCCCTTTTGTGTTTCAGCTGCCCGGTGATGCTTGTGGTAGGGGACAATGCACCTGCAGAGGATGGGGTGGTAAGTAGAGTGCTAACCTCAAATGCACCCAGAGGGAGGGATCAGGCGCTGGCACGAGGCCAGCAAGGAGCATGCATCCTGCATCCCAGGGTTCGAACCCTGTGTTCAGCTGTGCGCCTTTCCGGCTGACGTGTCCTGCCTCCGAACACAGGTGGTGCAGGTGTGCTCTGCAGCTCGCTTCTCTGGGCACACTGAGGCCTGGATCCATTTGGGAGAGGCTGGGATAGGAGGTGCTGTTTGGCCCATCTCATGTTCCGACATTTTCATTGGCTTCCCCTGTAAATATTCTTGAGACCCTGTCTCATCGCCCCAAGCACTGTGCACTGCTGCTCTCCCCCCCTTCTTTCTGCCTGTTCCCCCCGAGAGCCCATCCCCACCCTCCCCTTCTTGGGTCATTGTTCCCCACCCTGTGTCTCTTCCTGTCCCAGCCAACAACACCTTTGTCACCCAGTGTGGCAACCTGGTGTCGAGCTTCTGCCTCAGGTGTGCCCAGGTATCTCTAGGCCAGGCAAAAAGCCAGACCATGGCCCCTGTGTGAAGTCACTGCTGTTTGTCTCTGATGGCCTTCTACCTCTTTTCTTCCTTGCTTTTCTCAAGCCTGAGGTCTCGCTCTCTCTCCTAGCTGGCTGTTCACTCATCCTGGTAATAGGTTAACAGGAAGTGAAGATGTGTTAGCTGAGGCTGGTTCAGGGATAGATGTTGGAATTGGTCCAAAGGTCCTCTCAAAGCACCTTTCCATCTGCTTCTTGGTGGGGCATTCTGGGAGAGTGACCCTGCTCCCATCTTAAAGGAAGGAGGGGGCCCATCCCCAGAACAGCAGTGTGTTACAGGGGGTAGAATGCTGTGCACATAAGACAGAGAGACAGCTGCTGACTCTTCAAGGCTTGGTGAGCCTTTTCTCAGCCTCCTTCAGAGGCATATTGAAAGGAAAAGTGCCCTGTGATCTTTGCAGCTCTAAGGAAACCAGGGCTGATCCTCCTCTCCCCTCCTCCCCAGGAGGTATTCACCTTAGCCAGCCTCAGGGGTTAAACTAGCTGGGGATGGCCAGGCAGCTGGGTGACACATTGGAGATCAGACACCTGAGTTCAAATCCTGCCTCAGAAACTTAACCTAAGCATGGCTCCACTTAACCACTTTACCTCAGTTTTCCCATCTACAAAGTGGGGATAATCATAGCACCTGCCTCATGGAAATATAGGAGAATCAAATGCAATAACATATGTAAAGAAAGCATGTTGCAAACCTTGTATAAGTGCTGGCAATTACTGTTATTATCATTCCTACAGAATAGGAGAAGACTGCTTGGGGCTGGCACCCAGGTGGGTGCCATTTGACTTTCTAACAGCCTGAAGCTGTTCCTCTTCTCCCCAGGTCGAGTGTAACTCCAAGCTGGACCCAACCAATACCACCTTCCTGAAGGTAATGCTTCCCCAGCAGCTCCTCTTTTCCGGTCTCAGGGACACCTGCTCTTCCCCTCGCTTTACACACAGAGGGATCTCACCTGAATGGTTTGGCCAGTGTCTTAGTGCTAACTCAAAAACACATAAGACTTGAGTCCCTGCATATGTGTGTGTGTGCATGTACAAATGCAGACACACTTATTATGTGGAAAGAATAGAGTTTGCATTCAAATCACTTGAGACATGAAAGTTGGACTTGGGTTTGAATCCAGCTTCTGAAGTTTACTAGCAGCATGATCCCACGCTTCTCTCTTAGCCTCAATTATAAAATGGGGGGATTGGGTTCTTTGACCTTTGAAGCCCCTTCCAACCCTAAAGCCATGATCCTAAGACTTCTCTGGCCCATTTGCCCCTAATTAAGAGAGATCTCTAATACTTGCACCACCCACTTATAAGGGGTTTAGGATCAAGTGGGATGAGGTATATAAAAGGTTTTTTTAAACTTTAAAATGCTATGTAAACTCAGCTCTTATTATCACAGAGGGGTAGAAGGTAGTTGACCATTGAAACAAGGATAGTAAAGCCTTGGTGTTCAGTTCTTGTTCCACTCCTTCCCTCTGCAGATGGCCGACTCTGGCGGACTTCCCCAGGTCACACAGGTGAGTTCCTTTCTCCAGAAGATACACATATCAAGTCCTTTGTCGGGGCACCTTCCCCTCCCTAAGCTGTCAGTCAGCACAGGGATATGACTGCTGGCCCAGCCAAAGGTGACCGGTCTGCCCCTCTTTTGGTGGAAGGGGCAGGGCAGGGATCCCAGGGACCCCATGGAATGGGTCCTCTCCTGGCTCTTTACTGATATATTTCTGTCTTCCTCTCCTACAGCCCGGGAAACTGACTGAAGCCTTTAAGTACTTCCTTCAAGGCATGGGCTACAGTAAGTGCAAATCCCATAGACAGTTTAGCCACTAAGGCTGAGGTGGACAACAGTGACCCGCCAAGACCCAAGTTGGGGGAGAGAGAGCACAGGGGCCCATGGAGTGACAGAATGGAAGGCAAGGGTCCATAGAGGGTGTCTGACTTTGGAATACCTCCATGCCATAGTGAATCATACAAGTCTGTGCCATGTTAGTAGAGTCTGCGTGGGAGAGCTAAGGTCTCTCCAGAGGCGGGTCTCCCTTAATAGGCACGTGTATATGGACAAGCATAGGTGAGCCTGGTGGGCCATCCCCATGGCTCACTCACAGGAAGCAAGTCTTTGGTGACCTCACCTACTTTCCCATTAACCTGAGCTGAAAGAACCCATTACAATTACCCAGAATGCACTTGCCCATCACAAGACAAAAGACATCTTTCCATTGCACAGCAAGGTGTATAGGCCTTGAAGGGTGAGACACCCCTAGGGAGGTGTGCATCCCATGGCCTGGAGGTGGAGGGAGAGAGGGGAACATTTACCTTTGGTACACTGAGCTGTGGGGTAAAGAACTGTGAATAGCTGGCTTCCAAGTTCTTGGAAACCACATGGTGACCTTAGCAGCCCAGGGAATTATCTGCCCTATTTTCCACAAGGTGTACAGTCCTGAGGTTTGTTCCTTTCTGTCCTGGGGAAGGAACCAGACAAGTGGGCAGGACTTGATAAAGACTGTCCTAATGCAACAGCCTTGGTCATTCAGGCCCTAGGTCTGGGCCCATGGCATTAAGTGATTCATTTCCTGGGTGAACAACTCTTGGAGCCAGGTCCTACTCCCAGGTGGATTATGGGTCCCCAAACCCAGGATGTCAATGTTGCTCAGGAAACAGGCTGCGGAGGGATCCTAGGGTCCTGGTTTGTTGCCCGTGACCAAACATACCAAGGGGGCAGGGCTGGAAGTGAGGGGAAAAGCAATGGAATGGTTGGGGTATTGTGCCCATTGGAGAAATGATTATGGCGGTGCTTTGGCTTCTCCAGAAGCCCAGAATGGAAGGCAGTGGTTCCAGGCTGCCCTCGTCCTGCCTCCCTGTCCCCTTCTCCCACTACAAGGAAGGAAAGGAAAGAAGCACAATGGTCGTTTTTACCACACCTGCTGGGACATGCAGTCCTTCCCCTCAAACCTCTATCACCACCATATAACACCCAGTGTGTCCCTGCACACACACACACACACACACACACGCACGCACGCACGCACACGATAGCCAGCGTGTTCTGGAGTTTACTATGACAAAAACTCAGCATTATGGAATCTATGCGCCACCATCAGCCCCTTTGTCCCAGGGGTACCCCACGCAGGGGCCCCTCTGCATTTACCTACACATTCATCTCTTCCAGGAGGCTCATGCACTCCCATACCCTCCCAGGCATCTGCCCAAATGTTTTCCAAGTCCCAGTAATCTGCTAGCTGTCTTCCTAGACCTTGGCACCTGTATCCTCAGAGAGATAGGAAGTCACTAATGAGATCACAGCACAGGGATCTACAATTCAGGTCTCCGAGTTCCCAGGCTGCTTTGTTCAAGATGAACTGCACTGGTCACAATAAAGCAAAGGGACGAGGTCAGGGAAAGGAGAAGCGCCGCCCACCAGATGGGCCAGACACCAGCAAGAGCTCATGGGGTGTGTGCTGAAGGAAGGAGAGGATGAACAGGGAGCTCCTGTTACACTTGGGCAAGGAGGGTTTGGGAGGGTGGATAGGCCATGTCCCCTGTCCTGGTCTGGATGGGAGTTGAATGACGTCTTCTGGCTTTCACCAGGGTTCTGTGACCTGCTGCCTTGCCCTTTCAGGTGGTGGCCTAGCCTGAGTGGGCTCCCAGCCCCCATGGGGCAGCCATGGGCTTGAGGGAAGGGCAGAGTCTCCCACACATCCTGTCCCGCTCTCCATCTGTCTTCCTTTCTCTATCTCTGTCTTTTCTGTGACACTGACTCCCCCTGTCCCCGGGAGACCAAATTCTCCAACCCATGTTTTCTATCCCCCCTCCCCCCGCCCCTTCTCTTGCTCTCTTATCTTCTCTCTTAGTTGCATACTTGAAGGACCGAAGGCTGAGCGGAGGTGCAGGTATCCCCTTCACGTTTGTCACCTGTTCTGGCCCCCATCCACCTGCTGCATGGACACCCCCCCTTTCCTCCACCCCCTTTCTATATGCATCACTGCAGGAGAGTTCTACTGGTTTGGGCCCCTAGCTGCTTTGTAGCTCACTGTCCACCTGCCCCAAGGAGTGACCTTTGCCACCAGGAATCAGGGGAAAGCCTGCGCTGTCACCCGATTCCTACTTCTTGAATAATTAGTGTTCTAGAGCCCCGAGAATTCCAAACCAGGGAGCAGAGTCAGTGGAGGCAGGAGGGACTGAACCTGGTTGGGTACAGAGGGTCTTGACCCCTGTACACACTGTCCAGCCCAGAAGATGGTGAAGCACACATTTTCTACAGATAGAGGAGGTAACAAGAAGGCATGAGTTTGTTCCTGCTTCTCAGGCCTCTGAGCTCTGAATCAGTTAGCTGTCAAGGTAGTCTGAATTCTTAAGACCTCAGGTTCTCCTTTTTGGACTTTTGAAGAGTGGGGTCCTCCCTACTCTGTACCCTCCACTGTGAGCCATCAGCCCTCTGCTTCTGTAGTCTGCAAACTGAGGAGTGTTTGATGAGCTGCTCCAAAGGGAGGGTCGGAGATAGCGCCACTTTCCCTCCTTGGACAATCCAGCACATCCTAGGGGGATTCTGAGATAATCTAGCACACTGGGACTCAGCAATGCATGGCTAGACCATCCCCGATCCCCTAAACTGGACTTCCTCCCCCAGTTTGCCCCCAGACCCTTCTCTCCCCAGAAGTCGCCCTTGAAGGGCATGGACATCAGTGCTGAGGTGAGCCCTTGTGTGAGCTGGCCACGCTGTGCCCTAGTGCCATGTCCCCCTCGGCTACCATTAGCTTGGCAGTGCCCCCTCCCCCTTACCGCATGCTCCCAGCCTAGAGTGAGTGAGCTGAGAACACTGTCCACCAGTGGGACCCAGTGGCCAGAAGTACTGGCTCCTCAGACAGCTGGATGAAGCAGGAACTCGCTGCTGGCTGCTTTGCTTGTGTGCTGTTCCCTCCCACTCACTGGTCTCCTGGCACCTACCTACCAGGCCTAATGCTGCCATGTTTCTCTCTCTCTCCCCACTCCCTCCTCACTTTTTTGTCTCGGTTTTCCTCCCTCTTTCTCTCTCCCTCCCTTTTTGTTTCTCCCTTCCTTTCTCTTGTCCCCTTTCCTCTCCCCTACCCTCTCCTCTCCCTTCTTCCTCTCCATTTCTTTCTCCCTCTTTTCCTCTCCCCATTGCCCTCTTCTTTCTCTCCCCTACCCTCTTCTCTTTATCCCTCTTTCCTCTCTCCATTTCTCTCTCCCTCCCTTTTCCTCTCTC
>NW_027185786.1:3418472-3435700 GCF_028583685.1 Petaurus breviceps papuanus
CTCCATTTCTCTCCCTCCCTTTTCCTCTCCCCATTGTCCCCCTTTCTTTCCCCTACCCTCTTCTCTTTATCCCCCTTTCCTGTCTCTCTGCTTCTCCCTCCCTTTTCCTTTCCCCTTTGCCCTCCTCTTTCTCTCTCCCCCTACCCTCTTCTCTTATCCCCCTTTCCTCTCTCATTCTCTCCTCCTCCCTCTTTTCTCTCTCTTGTGCCTCTGTTTTCCCACAGTGCCATCAGCCAGCATGACCCGTCTGGCCCGATCCCGTACTGCCTCTCTCACCAGTGCCAGCTCCGTAGATGGCTCCCGTCCCCGGGCCTGCACCCACTCGGAGAGCAGCGAGGCCCTGGGGCAGATCAACCCTACCATGGAGGTGTCCTGCTGAGGCCCCTGTTACCACCCTGGAGATGCCTCACACTTCCCCCATCATCATCGATCACCATCCAACTGCCATCCTGTGCGCCTGCCCACACTTCCTTGGTTTTATTTGGGGGGGGGAGGGAAGAGGGGTTTACTTCTTTTGTTTTATTTTGTTTTTTTAAAAAAAAAGAAAAAAGAGAAAAGATAAATATTCCAAGGAGGAGAACCACCTTAAAAAGCCACAGCCCAACAGTCTCCAAAGTGTTCAGGGAGTTTAGTGACCCTATTTGTCATCACCTCCCAGGTAGGAAACTTTTCCTTCCTAACCCCCTGTGGGAAGCCAGGCCCATTCTTTGGGTGGAGACCAGTCCAACCTTAGGACTTAGCCCCTTCACCCAGCCCACAAATGGTCCCCCCAGGCTAAGGAAGTCATGCACAAGATTGGGGACCTTTCATGTCCTCAGGTTCCTACCTAATGATTCCCTCCCATATCTGCTTGGGCCATTGGATCCAGGAGCCTGGGGAAACCCCATGGCACAGGTTTGCTGAGCTATGTTAAAATCTGTTTCCCTGGCCTGGTTCTGGTCACACATCAGTAAAACTTTTCACAAAGGGTCTGTAGATGTGGGAGAAAGCTTAGCAAAGTCACTTCCTTTTGCCCCTTTGTTCCCTCTCCCTCCAACCCCCAATCCTGGACCTTTTCTCAAATTGGAAGTCAGATTGTTGAACTATTAGCCCACCCCAGGGCAGTGTTAGGGGTTTCCAAGGTGCTGAGCAGAAGAGGGGAAATCTCACCCTAGCTGGGAAAGGCACTGGCCCAAAGAGCCTGCAATGCATTAGCAGCAGAGAGGTGTTCTGGGAGGAAAGAGCTGATCCATCGGCCAAAGTCATCAGCAAAGAGCCCCGGAGCATTTATGTCCCTCCCATACACTTCTAGATATATAGATAGATAGATTTTTAAGTCTTGTTGCATATATGACAATCAATAATAACCCAAGGTTTGAACTGCATCCCACCACCCTCTTTCCACCTAAGGGCACCATGGGAAGGATGGCCCCAGGACCCCATCCCTAGAGGTTGCTGGGCTCTATTGGGGGGCTCCACTGTGCACTTGGTGCTTTGCTAACATGGCAGTAGTTTTTGACTTGGATATTTTCTGGACAGATGGGTCCCAGGATAGGACATGGAAGTTTCATTTCTGCCCCAAATAGGGATTGGGATCAGTAGACCTGGGGCACCTAATCAGATAAGAAACAGTCTTCAGAGGTCTAGCTTGTCTGTGGGAAGGGTGCCAAGAGCTTCCGGCCTGGTGGGAGTGCTTCTAATGCTTGGAGGAAAAAGTGGGCTGGAGGCAGCCCTACCTGCAGAGACCAGACAGATCCTCCCACTGAGGGGGGCTCTCTCACTTGAGTCTTCTCTGTCTCCTGCTTTCCCTTTCCCCTAGTTTTCTAGGTTGGTGCTGCTGCATTAATTAGTCATCATGCCTGATTCCCCTCAGTTCTGGTAGGAGGACACAGATCATTCCCATGTGAGCCCCTTTGTTGAAATGGGCATAAGGTCTTATGCAGAAGGGTTGTAATGTCAAAAAACATCAAACTCTGAAAAGATCATTCTTTTGCCTAGGACATACCATGATTAGGGAGAGAGTCTTGAAGGAAGGATTCCCCATGAACAGTCTTCCATCACCTGCCTAATCAGCTTTGGGCTAGGTGTCCCCTAAGGGACATGCCAGTCTTGGCTGAGTAGTGCACCAAACTCTTCATGATCTGGAAGGCTCTCCTTCCCTATCTTATCCAGAGGTTGAGAAGGCACTGACCAGGATTCCATGGGGGTGGAAGATGGGGTCCAGGAAGCAAGGAGGCCAGGATTAGTATACGGTAAAGAGACCCCTTCTCATCCTAAAGTTTGTCCTCTTGTTAGAAAGGCATCAGGAAGGATATGCTGACCAGAAGCACTTTGTACAGGAGGAGTAATTTTTCTCAATAACCTTTTATCCTATGTCTGGCTAGAGATAGGGAAAAGTGTGACATCTGTCTACAGCTGGCCCAAGCTCCTGAGGTCATGACCCCACATCTTATCCCAAACTCCTAGAGCTGGTCCAGGTGGATGGCTTGTCATGGAAACAGGAACAGCAAAGGAGCGGTTTCTGAACCAAATAAGGAAGGGGAGAGATGGTGCTGCTACCCTTGGGCATGGTCACGAGCAGATGCTTTACCAGCTCCTGAAGCTGGCAGCCTGAGGCTTTCCTTAGCAGGAGGGAAGCAGAAATAGGAGCTAAAAACTTTAGCTCATTTTACTGGAAGCCTAAGGGAATTACACTGAAGATCCCACAAGCCATTAAGAGTGAGAGGCGACAGGAGACGGTAGTAAAAATGAAAGGGCCTTGGATCCCTGGTCTCTCCCATAGTTTTAGGAGAGCCAAGGTTTGTGTGCATGTGTGTGTGTGTGTGTGTGTGTGTGTGCGCGCGTGCATTAGAACGCACACACCCAGTTCCACTTTACACACAATCTGGTTTAAATAACGTTAAGCCATCTTCATAACCATCCTAGAAATTGCAAGTATGCTACTTTGTTCCCCGCTCTCTTCTCCCGTGTGCTTCCTTTGAACATTAAATGTGAATGTTTGAAAAGCTGGTAGAAATAATCCTTTTTACTGTAGATAGTGCTGCAATTTTTCTTGGTTTTTTTTTGGTGTGTTCTTTGAGATATCTATAAATATCTATACATATTATATATACATATATATAGGGTCTCTATGTGTGGTTTTCTGTTGGAGGTGGTCTGATTATATCTGTTAGTTTGCTTCCCTCCCCCCTTTAGTTGAGGTAAAATTTAATGGACTTCCTACTTCTCTGTACAAGGTGAAAAACCTATTTTTGTGCATTATGGTGGTTGATGCTGATATTTGCATTGATGCCATGAGACTTTGACATGACCACAAATGTAAAATGAATACAAATCCTTGTTGTAGAAAGAATTAGCTGTGTTAAAAAACTAATAAACTAAGAAGAATGTGAGTGTGGTTGTGCCCACATGCCCCCGCCCTGCGTTCTTTTTGGGTGGTCCTCAGGATGATGGCCACCGAGGCAACATTTACTGCTTGTCCCCAAGCGTTGGCAACCTGCCTGTGCTGTTCTGGGTACAGTCCACACTTGTGCAGAAACACCTTGAGACTCGAAACATGCCAATGCACATGAGATCACATCTTCCAGGGCTGACTCAGGATTGTGACCCGGGGAATGTTCAGTGGAAGGATTAGCAGACCCAGTGGAGCACATCAGCCTCATCTCATTCCCAAACTCTCCATGTAGCCACACCGGAAGGCCCAAAATGTTTCTTCGAGATGCCCAAGGATCCACACAACCCCAGCTTGCTGGCTGTCTCTTTCTCACACACACAGCTTTAACACAATCCTGCTACATTTGCACCCACATCACAATAGACTGCCATCACACTCAGGAGCTGGCTTCTGATCCCACCTACTCCATCAATTCTATCAGGAAAACATCTGGAAGTATTCTTATAGCCCAGACATAGTTCGCTAGGATGGGCAGCAGAGAACCCTCTTTAGGTATCCCCAGCACTTAGGACAGACCCTGGCACATAGCAGGTGCTTAATAAATTTTATCCATTAATTACTTTCAGAGCCTACCAGTAGGGGCAGCTCAGCACTTGAGTGCTTCCCAAGGAAGCCCCCTTTCCGGGAGCTGGTGGGTCTGTGAAGCCTCAGGACAGGCACCTTCCCAGACAGCGTCAGCATCCAGGAGAGTGTGGTCACTTAGGGCCGGCCCCTTAAGACAATCTCCTTTCCCTCGCCAGCTCCCCCCAAAGGAGGCTTGCACAGACAGACCTTGCCTCAAGCCCCTAACTTCCCCTTCTCGTGACCACCTCCTCTACCCCGGATCAGCCGCACGCGCACGCACACGCACACATGGCGGCATCCTGGATCCTGCCCGCACCCTTGTCAGCGACCTCTGAAGCCGCCACCCCCTGCTCTGCGCACCCTGGCCCGTTCCTCGTCCTCTCCATGCTCCCCAATCCCTCCAAGCTTCGGGTCTCGCCCCGGCCAGAGGCCGCTAAACTACGGTCCCATGGTCTCGGAGAGCTCCCACGCACATGCAGGACTCCCTGATCGCAAAGCCCTTACAGAGAGCCCTCACTCTGCAGACTGAGGCTGCGGGTCCCTCGTAGGGCTACGAGGCAGCACCAGGCCGGCCCTCAGGAAGACCCTAGCCACGTGACCCCGGGCAATTCACCTAAAACCACGGTCAGCTTCATCTGTAAAACGGGGATGATAGCAGCACCTACCGGCAGTTCATACGGTACACCCTTTAGCGTAGCCCCCAGCACACAGTAGGTGCTACATAAATGCAGGATGGGCCCCCAAGTCTTCCCGACTGCAAATTCTGCCCTCCTTATCTACTGTATGGTGATCTTTCACTGGGGGGTTTCACCGCAACATTTCACCCCAAAAAATCCCTTTCCCGCTGCTGTTCTCCCATCCTCCTGACGCCCCCTACCCGGCAAAGGCAAGGCCCTCCGGGAGCACCAGGGATCCCGCCCTCCCGTCTCTCCCCAGGGCAGGCAGGCGGGGTTGGGCGGGGGGCAGGAGACCCAGATGAGCTGGCACCCTGCTGCGGACCTGCTGCCTCGGTCTCCGTAAAACGGGGATAATCGCCCCGACCTCCCAGGGTCGTTGTAAGAATCAAATGAGGCAACGGCAGAGTGCTCTGCTAACCTCCAAGTTAAACAAGGAGCCTGGGGAGAGAAATGGACTGGACTGTGAGAAGAGATAGCACGAGGCACCGCGAGGCCACCTGGCTCCCACAGCTCCCACAGCTCCCACTCCGCCTCTGCGGCCCCGCACGGAGCAGGCGCAGAACAAGGCTGGGAGGGGGAGGGGCAGTCCTGGCACCACGAGTGCGCCCAAGGCTTCACTTTTTGGCCCTCTCAGGCTGCTGTACCGGGGGTGGTCAGAGGGCCCTTTAAGAAGGGGGCGGGCCTCGAAGGGAGGAAGCGCGGCGGCCACGCGCTGCCACAATAATGGCGACGGCAGCGAAGCGGCCGAAGGTGAGGAACGGGGCTCTCGGAACAGGGAGGGGCAGGGAGGGAGAGGGCCCCGCCTCCTCTCGTGCTCGCGGAGCGTCCTCTCCCCCACCTGCAAAGACCCACGGACGGGCTGGTACGCGCCCGAAGCCTCCGTACGCTGAGGAACCTGGGAATTAGAGCTGTGGCTCTCTCTCCTTAGGTGGAGGTAGCCTCCGGAGGCGAACACGAGCCCGTCCCGGCCTTCCTAAACTGGTGCCGCAGGGTCGGACTGGAGCTGAGTCCTAAGGTAAGTCCGGGCGGGTTTCTGGGCGGCGACGAGGATCTCCATTGGTAGCTTAATAAGGGGGCGTGGCCCGCCTACGAATGACCATTGGAAACTACAGACGAGGGCGAGGTCTGAGTAGCGAGGAGGGCGGGGCCTGCGACCCACGAGGTTCAGGCGTCTGAGCGGGCCATTGGCTGCTGACGGAGGGGGCGGGCCCCTGTCGCTAGCGATTACTGGAAGCTGTGGGAAGGGGCGGGACCCAAGTGGTGGCGGAGGAGCGAGGGGGCGGAGCCTCTGCTCCTCGGGTTCCAGAGTCTGCCGGGCTTCAGGTTTCGGTGAGCCGGGAAGGTACCGTGTCAGGCTACGGGATGGTGGCCCTGGAGGACGTGCAGCGTGGGGAGCTGCTCTTCGTGGTGCCTCGGACTGTGCTTCTGTCCCAGAAAACCACCAGCATCCGTGGCCTCCTGGAGAAAGGTAGGGAGCCTAGGGAGAGGTGGGAAGCAGGCTCCCTGCTGGGGTTGGGGGGAGGGGTTCCCCAGCGCCCCAGGGTGATCCGGGTCCTGGTTGTCGTGCAGAGCATGGGGCCCTGCAGAGCCAGTCGGGCTGGGTGCCCCTTCTTCTGGCCCTCCTCTACGAGTACCTGGCGGAGGACTCCCCCTGGAGATGCTATTTCTCCCTCTGGCCGGACCTGGGCAGTCTGCAGCACCCCATGTTCTGGTGAGAGCTGGGGGCCGGGTGGGGGAGGGGGGTCGTAGAATCCGAAAGCACTGGTGGGGAAAGTGGAGCCCCCGAGAGTGCTGAGACCTCCCGGTGTGCAGAGCTGGTCTTGCCTGCCACTCAATGGCTTTCTCCTCTTTCTTGCTCTTCCCCTTCTGTCTCTCCCTTCCTTCTCTCTGTGTTCTTTCTCTTTCCTGTCTCTCCTTTCTCTCTGTCTCCCTTCCCTTCTATCTCTCCACTTCTCTCCCTCTCTTCTTGCTTCTTTGTCTCTTTCTCTCCCTTTCCTCTTTTCCTTTCTCCCCTCCCCTTCTGTTTTCAAAACTGTTATCTTTCGGTAAAAGGAACTCTTGGTGAGAGCTGACTAAACAATATTAACTGGAAAAGACTCCTGTAATGGAAGCTCCACAGGCCCTCACAGCTGCAATTAGGGTCTTTCTCTCTGTGGCTTACCTTGTGTTAGTCTGTAAGCTCCATGAAGGTTAGGGGCCCAGCCTTAGCCAAATGTCATACTTGCCCCGTGCTCTGCTGGCATTCAGGGATCAGTGTTTGCTGTATTACTGTGGAGAGCAGCCTGCTTTTAAACACTCCAGAGCCTACTACTTTCCACACCCCCTGATTCTTCATAAAGCAGTGTTGCCCTAATGTTTGGGGGAAGGGGACAAGTTCATACTCCCTAGTACTTGGACCTGAGAAACAGATCATAGATTTAGAGGTTTTAGAGAACTTTTAGAAGTCATCCAGTTCCTCTATTAGTCTGTTCATGTAGAGGAAAATGTCCATTTAACTATTCCGAAGATTCGACAGCAAGCAGTAATGAGAAAGGGTAAAAATTGAAGTTGGAAAGTGTGGGTGCTACTAAGTAGAAACAGAATTTGAACCAGCTAAGTATTCTTTTTCCATTGTATCATGCTGTAAGTTATAACTAGTTTAGTTTGTGACCTGGGGCAAGTCACTTGCTCTTTCTGAGCCCGTTTCCCAGTTTATAAAATAATGGGGCTTGACTCCAAAGGCGCTTGGAGTTCCAGTTATTCTATACCACTTGTGGGGAGCCTTGGGCCTATGGTGTGACCTTAACCCATTCTCCCCGTAGGTCTGAGGAAGAACGGAAACAGCTTCTACAGGGTACTGGTGTGCCTGAAGCTGTGGAAAAGGACCTAGCCAATATCAGCCATGAATATGGTACCATTGTCCTGCCTTTCTTGGAGGCCCATCCAGACTTCTTTCCCCTTCAGGCCCGGTCTCTGGAGCTTTACCGCCAACTTGTGGCAATGGTCATGGCCTACAGGTGATCATCGACCTGGGGATGCTTTGAGGATACAGGATTGGGCCATAAGGGTAGCTGGGAGAATCCATCCTCGATAACCACCCACAGTAGAATGTAAACTTCATCAAGTTAGGGATTATTTTTTAGTTTTTGTTTGCTTCAGTGACTGACCTTGGGCTGAGTCTCTAAGCTAGGAGTTTTTACCTTAAGGGTCAACAAACCTGTTTAATGATTTGGTAACTTTTTTGATATCATTAATTTCTTCTGTGATCTTATACACATCTACAGTTCTGAGAAAGGGCCCATAGATTTGACCAGACTGACTGCCCAAGGGATCCATAATAAAAAGGTTACAATCTCCTTGGCTAAACTGAAGCCAAGAAATTGACCAGGGATAGCCTCTCTTCATAAGGATAAGATCTTGTGTTCCTTCTTCCCTAGAAGTGTCAATGCAATGGGAGGTGATGGGAATGGTAATTCACCTTCCTGTTCCTCATCAAAAATTTGGAGTAGGTCTATATGCCTACCTTCCTTTGTGGCAACTTTCTCAGCTCTTCTTTCTTTGCGGTAGTTTTCAGGAGCCCCTTGAAGAAGAGGAGGATGAAAAGGAGCCCAATCCCCCTATGATGGTACCAGCTGCTGATATACTGAACCATGTGGCCAACCACAATGCCAATCTGGAATACTCTCCAGTGAGTTGGGTACATTTTAGACTAGATAGGCCAACCTAACTACTATTCTTGTGCATACTGGTTGTTTAACTTTGCCTCCCAAATACTTGAGTGAATAGAAGTGACCTGGTATTAGCATATTTAACTCTTCTACTTGTATACTAAATGTAGTAATCAGCTCTTAGGCTCCAAGACTGAATTTGACTTTCTTTGTAGTAGAGAAGACACAGGGAATAGGACAGCCTGTCTTATTGAAGGCATCACCACCTCTGTGGTAAACAGAATAATGCTGAAACGTAGAATCATAACCACTGGCTCATCTGTGGGATTTCAGAGAGCAGGAATAGAAGACTGGGGAACTTCAGGCACATCACGACTTTCCTGGGCCTCCTTTTCCTTCCAGATCTAGGTGTAGGATCCTATTGGCTTATGATTCAAGTGAAATGGCGGCTGTTGCCAGTGAGATATAGAACCAGCGTTCCTAGGGCTAGACCCCATTGCTGTTTCTTGCTGTGTGAGAGAGCTGGGACCACCACAGTGCACATACATAGCACTGGACCTGTAGCCAGCAAGATCCAGTGCCTCTTTGTGAAGCACTTAGCACCATGCCTGGCACAGCAGGCACCATATAAATGTGAGCTGTTGTTTCCGTAGCACCTTTCTGAGAGAACATATGAATGGGCTGCTTGGTCTCCTGCTTGTCAGTCGCTGCCATCTTCCTGTTGGGTCATTCCTCTTTTATCCAGCTCGTGTTTTTTTAAAGGCTGAGCAGCTTCTTCAAGCATTAGCCAACAGCAGCCAAAACAAGGGCCCAGATGGGAGGGATCCACCTCCTCTCATTTTACAGAGGGAGTGGTTTATCTAAAACCCTACCTGGCAAGTAGCACCCAGACTTTCCAATCTTAATTTTTGTCCTTCCCCGTCATTGCTTCTTGCTGTCAAATCTTAGAAATGGTTAAACTTATGTTTTCCTCTAGAAAAGCAATTAATAGAGGAAGAGAACTGAGCTGTCATCTGGTCTGGTTCCCAGAAGAAGGATAGACCCTTGGCTCCCCTTTGCTTTTCCTGCAGGAATGTTTAAGAATGGTAGCTACCCAGCCAATCCTTAAAGGCCAAGAGATCTTTAACACCTATGGCCAGATGGCTAACTGGCAACTGGTCCACATGTATGGCTTTGCTGAACCATATCCTGGGAACACAGACGACACAGCTGACATTCAGATGGCGACAGTGCGTGCAGCAGCTCTGCAGGGTGCGTACCCCTTCTGGGGACAAGGGGGTGAGGCTACAGAGATTCCCATTTCTCAGTTTCTTTACCCACTTTCCAAATACTGAAGGAAAGGCATCTGAGAAAATGCTTCTTCTCCTTATTTTCTACATAGGCGCCACAACTGAGGCTGAGAGACACCTGATGTGTGAGCGCTGGGATTTCTTGTGCCAGCTGGAAATGGTGGGTGAGGAGGGGGCATTTGTAATCGGCAGAGAAGAGGTGCTGACTGAGGAGGAGCTGTCTGCTACACTCAAGGTGATGCCTACACCTGATCAAGTTTGCTGAGAAGCTAACTCAATTTTGAACTGGATTTGCCTGCTAGTAATTTTATGAATCTGAAAACCAAGGAATCCAAATTAACTTTCTGTATTCCAATTACAGGTGCTTTGCATGCCAGCTAAGAAATTCAGGGAACTTAAGGAACAAAATGGCTGGGATGAAGATGATGGTGAGGAAGACAGTTTAACGCTGACAAATAAAACTATTCCCAAACTTCAAGCTTCCTGGAAGACGCTGCTCCGACACAGTGTTCTGCTGACCCTGCAGGCTTATGCCACAGACTTAAAAAGTGAACAAGAACTACTTCGCAACAAGGAGGCCAGGGCCAGACTCACCTGGAGGGAAGAGCAAGCCTTGCAGGTGCGCTTTGGACAGAAGAGGATCTTGCATCAGTTGCTGGAACTGACCAGCACCTAACCTCTGGCCTGACTCCATGCTCTCCCCTTCCCTCCTCAAACCAGGGAAGCCGATGAGGAAAACCTGCTACTCATGTGGGTTGTGGGTACCTGTTGGGTCCAACTCCCAAAGTCTGCACTTTGCTTTTTGGTTGACTTTATATTTGTGCTATATAAAATTCCTTAGTTCATGTAATGACTCAAATCTTTCTTGGGGGGATGGGGAAGCAAAAGTGCTGTGTTCTGGAGCATGGGAGAAAACAAAGAATTACAAGATCAGGATCGTACTACCTACCTTTACAGGGCTGGGGTGCAAATAGTACTTTCTTTGTAAGTGTTTAGTGAAAATGACTGCTTGGAATTCAAGCTTAAGTCAGGGGTTCACTTCACCTCCTCAAACCTAATGCCTCCAATCATAATCAGACCTTAGTAAAGGGTCTTAGATCTAGAGCTGGAATAAGTCAGGGACCATCTAGTCCAACCCCTTTCCTTCATTTAGGTCCAGCAAAGTTCAATGACTTGTCCAAGACAGTCACGTAGGTAGTTAAGGGTCAGCAGCAGGAGCTGAATCCAGGTACTCCGAATTTACAGCCAATCCTAGACTATGAAATAATGAAATATAAATCTTTGGCACTTTTTTTAAATCGGCATGATTTGCAGGAATAAACTTTTAATTCATAGTTGCCCTACCTAGGCTTTCAACTGTCATGAAGGTAGAGCACCTCAATGTCCGGATGGTAGCCTATCAGCTTAGAGAAATTTTTTATGTGGCCTAAGACTAGATTTTTTTTTTTTAAACAATGTCCTGCAAAGAATTCATCCATACCTAAGGCTGTTAATGTCGGCGAAGATGTTCAAACACAATGCTGAGGGCTAATGGACCATCTGACCATTTCTAGATACCAAAAGGTACAGCACTGCCTGCCTTCTAAATGAGGCCAAGCATGCCAAGGAGCTTTGCCAGAGTAAAAGCTTTAAAAAAAAAAAAGTTACACTCATGATCTCAACATTACATTCCTTTATAGACACTGTTCATTACCTCTCTATTCAGTGTCACTATCTGTAGTGATAATGTATACGGGGTGACACTAAGTTGAAAATGATTGCTCACTTGAGATTATTCTTAAAATTTCTCAAATCCAAAAATGGAGCCAGGGTCCTATTCTAAATACGCCCTGTCCTGTGCCTTGTGGCTGTTCAGGTCAGGGACTGTCTGTTTTTAATCCTTGCCACAAGCACTGACCACTACTGAGAAAGCCACAGTGGACTAGAGTGCATGTCATGACTTTTAATGTATAACTACAGTATGCATATACATACAAGAAGTGGGAGAACTAAAGCCCAGGAGCTATAAAGGCTACAAAATACAACACATGGACCAATACATTTACAAAACATTCAAAATCCTTACAAAATGGGCTGTATTGGTCCTTTGTTCTTTTTACAAACTTAGACTGTGTGGCCGTTGGGGGTGGGGTGGAGGTGGGGGGGCAGTTATAGATTTGTTTCCCTTCCCTTTCCCATCCCCCACAATTTACAAGTGTCAGGAAGGAGGGAGGAAATGCTATAGACCTGGTCTGGTTTCTCTTGATAAAGAGCTGACCTTGTCCCATAGGGCACAAATTATGTCTTCTCCAGAAGAACTGGAAAGGTATTCCAACTGTTGTGTTTCCCTGCTGTCAGCTTTAGGTGGAAAGAAGGGGGGAATAAAGAAAAAAGAGGGGAGGAAAAACTGGACCTTCATCCCAAACCCGCCCCCCGACCCCATTCCATAGCACCCCATATTCCAACACATCCACATTTTTAACAACTTAGTGATTTTAAAGGTCCCCTGTCCACATAAAGAAAAAATAAGTTACATAATATTAAACTGGCTTTTCAATATTCTTTGGGAGTCCGGGAATGTCAGGACAAGGAGATCTGCCCTAGACAAGTGCTTGGCATCAGCAGCTGCCCCTTTATTACAAGCTGAACAGGCGCCAGTTTATCCACCTGCCTTTAACACAATTTGCACAAACCCAAAAAGTCCAGACAAAGGTTTCGGTTCCATGTATTTACACTAGTTCAAAATGATATTCACAGCATCTTCTAAATTTTGGCCAAGAGTCAAAAAAAAAAAAGTGTTTAAACTTTGGAACGTGCCCACAAAGATGGGAGACTCTTCCCCGAGGCGAGGGTGGATACCCAAAAACCAAGGGGGCTGGAAAGGTCAGGAAGAACCAAAAAGATTCTCCAGTCAGTCAGTGAAACTCGGCGTGGGCTCTCCAGGCTGGCACGCTCACAACACAAGAGGCAGCCCATCTAACTGGCACCAGTGCCCTCCATCACTTGCTGAGCCTGCTTCTGTCCCATGCAGCACTGTGCGACTGACTGGAACAACCTAAGGAAAGGGGGCAAGATGTTAAGAGGAACAGGGCCCCTGTCTACAGCACCCACAGGGAACTACCCAGGAGTCTTGGCACAAGTGCCCTCAGCCCCAAAGCAAAAGTCTTCCAGCCCAAATGTCACTTGGTACAACAGGAGGTATTGATAGAATCTCAATCCTGGCTTACTTACATCTCTGAGGTTTGAAAACCTACTTTATGTAATGTTGAGAACTGTCCAACAGGAGCACAAACGCCTCCCTGCTCCACCCTAAATACCCAAACCAAGTCCACCAGGGGATGAGCTGCATGCCTGCTCCAGGAGGGGAAAAATGCTATGGGCTTGGTCTAGTTTCCCTTGATAAAGAGCTAACCCTGTCCTATAGGGCCCAAAGTATGTCTCCATTCCTGAGTTCTCCCTTTCCAGTTCAAAAAGCACACCACACAAGAAACTTACTTTTCAATTTCTGGGGCACAGTGAACAAACTCGTGGTTCCAGAACTTAAATGCCGGATTTTTAATCAGCTCAATGAAAGTAATGAGAAGACCCCAAGGATGTGGCCTATTTACAATCAACCGTTCCAAGAGAACCCTGTAATAGAAGATAGGGGTGGGGGAAATGTTATAAAACCAAAAGAGAGTACACAGATGCATTCCACTTTTCAGTTACCATTTCTACAGCTTAGGTCATTTGAGATTTAATTTGCACTGTCACACAACAGCAGATCAGGGTTGAGGGTCTACAACAGAGATTCTGAACCTTGTGTTAACAGAACTTCCTGGCAGTCTGGTAAAGCCTATAGACCTCTCAAAATGAGAGATTTTTAAATAACTGAAAGAAATGCTACATTTCAATTAAAAGGTTAATGAAAATAAAGATGTAGTTTTTCTCCCATCCAAGTTTGTTGATCCCCTGAAATTTATCCATGGCAGCCCCTCCTTGGATATCCATGAACCCCAAGTCATCCAGTCTAGGACTGCATAAGTTTCACCTGGTGATCTGTTCCTGGATAGCTTCAGTGTTGGCCTCTGCAAAAAGGTACAGCATGGTACAACTGAAGTAGTGAGTGTGGCTGTTTGGATACCGCAGCTGATTGGCAATTGCATTCAAGAAGAGGTACCGACCTGGAAACGACAAGACTGAAGTCTCTATGTGCTAACTGAATGCCCAACGGCTCTTGGTTTTCTAATTTCATTTTATAGAAAGCTTTCAAACAAATCAGCTAAAACTTGATTCCACAGGCGGAATCATGGCAGGAAATGAAAATGGCACTAGACTAGTGAAAGCCTTGGAGTTACAGTTCCAATATTTACAAGTTATGCGACCACAAGTAAGACAATGTTCCAAAGGCTCAGAGTTTTTTCTTTGTAGAACAGGGACAACACTAGCTAGACTACCTGTCCTCAGGGAACTGTTGTGAGGAAGCTCTCATAAACTTTAAGTGTCTGACCACTGAAGGTGCTAAATAAAAGTTATCATGCACAACAACTGGACCTTTCTTTTCCACAACCCTCCTTGTATGTACTGGGGAGAGATGCAGGCTGAGACACCTTTGGATCTGGGGTCTTCTATAGTCAACAATGCTCAATTAAAAGGAGAACCTTTCCTTTGGATTCCTACACATTCCTACCTTAGAATTCTGAGCTTCCTCAGACACATCAAGCCTATTTCCATACTGCCTAAAGATCATCAATGACTAGAATGGTGACTATCACCCACCACTGACTTACCTTCTGTGTCTAGGTCCACAGCCAAGTTCTGGAAGATGTCCATGTGCGCCGAGTGAGTGATGGTGCTCATGGACGGCGTGCTGCCTTTGTTGTGGATGTGGGCGATGGCCTGAGTACCAACATAGAGCACCAGTGCGTTTATCAGCTGGATGTTGTAGCGATTGCCAGGCTCATTTGATACCTAGTGAGCAAAACCCAAGTTAAGCCTTTACTAAGTACTCTCATTAGGCTGCTTTATTGCTCAAATTTTCAAACCTCTCTTTATTTTTGAGGCATACAGAGGGGCCACATGATCAAAGCTCTATCCCTGAACAATGTCCTTCATTCTCCAAGACCTTAAGAATTAAGGGGTTGTTGATATTCCTAATGTTGGCATCAGCCCCTCAAAAAGAGGGAATAGAAGACACAGAAGAAAGGTTCCAGGAGATAGAAGAAGGGAAACAGGAGACAAAGTCAAGTTATCCCATTAAGCAAATTAGAGTGTCCTCACAAAGCTGGAAGGGAGGCACTGAAAGTAAGAGTAGCACCTGAGGTCTGATTTGAAGTGAATGGAGGATGCAATGGGCATGGTAGAGGGCCTCCTTCACTCCTATTGGACTAGTCAAAAATGCTTAATTAGGCATAATACCCATGTAAGTCTCATGCGACAAATACTAAAAATACATCTAATCAAGGCCAAAAGGGAAACAAACTGTCTCTAGGACCAAGGGGTCTCCCCACCTCCTGATCAGGTGCAAAGTTAGGATGATCACTTGTTATAGAGGGCCTTTGGGTTCAAATATGACTGGTTAGATGGCCTCTAGGTCCCTTTAAACTTCAGATTTGATGATTCTGTGAAAGCACTGATTTAAAACCAAGTTGCCAGGCAATACAGGAATGAAGAAATTTAAAAAGCACTAATCATGATCACTGCATCACTGAGAACAGAATACAATGAAGAACTGTGCAAATCTAACCTGGAGGTTACTGCGCAAATCAGACAAGAAAGTGACTGGCGATCGAGTTTTAAGATAGGAATCCAAATCCTTTTTGAACTGAGGAGGCATCACTCCAGTGAAATTAGTGAGGATTCGAGGAGCAATGTTGATTTCACTCAACATGTCCACCTGTTGAGGACAAAGGCAGAAAGAGAAAATGCTGACATCTTAGCTAATGAAAAGCAAAGCAGTTCTAAAATGTACCCATTTCAACAATTAAACTCTTAAAAATTATCGCTGTGTTTGTGGATGCTGAACACAAAGAGCCTCCCACCCACACAGTGCCCCCAGAGGACTCAATGACTTGCAATCCACCATCTTTCACTCCTTCATTGAGCACCTGACTCCAAATGTGGCAAAGAAGTTAAGAGGCACCTCTTCCCTGCTTGTGAGCTGCCACCGTTACAGCTTTTTACCTTCAGGTTGGGAGTGAATGGGTCTGGTAGCCTCATATTTCGTGGAAAGGCACTCAGGATCAGATTCCTTAACTGGATGCAATTGGGTGGGATTACATCACAGAATCCATAGTGGTAGTCACAAAGAAATTCTGGGAAATCATGCAGGAGGACCAGCAGCACTCGTAAAGTACCCTGTATATTTAGAAAAGGGTTTGGGAGAGGAAAAAGTAAAAGGTCAGCATCTTCAGCACTAGGCAGAGACAAAGAATGTGTGTATGTACAAACTCAAACATACATATGCATACACATACATGGGAGCACGTGTGCACACAAGAAACACTCATTCCTATTCCAAGTTTGATTCAGATGAAAGCATAAGCTTACATTCTCACTCAAGAGATCAATCATAATTAAGGCATTATTGTTTGCTACCAAACTGATGACATGTTTATAACACATCCAGAAATTGTTAAAAAGAGATTGCTCTTTCACTTTCAGTTTGAAGATTCTCTATTTCTATGGGTCCCACAGGTTAAACTGAGTCTTTAGAAGAGACAAAAATATTTGACAAACTAAAATAAATTACCTTATAGAGGATTTGCATAGGTTTGCTGAGTTCCACATTTCTAAGGAAGGGAGCTAAATACTTGAATAAATCAATCAATAGCTGTGCATACATAGGCCAGCCCTAGGAGAGAAGATAAAGAAAAGGAGTGATTAACTATGTAAAGCCAAAACACCCACTTGACTAGATAGCTTTATTAGCATTACAAAGGGATTCTCAGGCAACAAACAACTTTCCCTACTCTGAAAGAAAAAGGTGGTTCCAACCAGGGTCTTAACAAGTCCTACCTACAAGCTGTGCTCCTTAAAAAAATCTAGCATTATAGCTTAAAAGTTTTGGCCAACCAAGTGTCTGAACTTTAAGGACTAGTGAGATACTGAAAATACTTAAGAACAAAAGTTAGACTATCTTAAGCAATGTTCCAATCCCAGTCCCATTTCCCCCCTAAAACTGCAATCATCTCACCTTCTAACCTCTCAATCTAGGTTATCAACGCCATTTTCTCTTGCCCCAAACTCCAGAAGCCAGTACCTTTAATTTCCCTCATCATTTCATCAAGAACATTCCCCTCTTCATAGACTGTCTTTATTTACATGTGCATGTCTCCCCCATCTTGTTTATAAATCAACCAACCAGAAACCTGACTTTTCCTAATTACCTACCACACTAAACTAACAATATAATTCTATTCAGTTTGTGGTAAAAGGAAACATGACATTTCCTTTTGTCCAGTCTTTCATTTTTATCTATATCCTTACTATTCTCACTACTCTCTACATCAAAACTAAAAGGCTAATGTTCTGAAGCAAACCAATGACATCACATAAAGGTCCCTCATGGTCTAACTAACATAATAATCTCAGAGGCTTGAAGTTCTCTCCTTAGCACAACAGTTTCTTGAAGACCATCTTGATTTTTCTGTTATCTCAG